>NW_008706747.1:2334716-2336361 GCF_000327385.1 Lottia gigantea
CTGAATAATCGAGTCTACCCATCAGATTTTGACCCAGTCATCCAACATTGAAATTTCTGAACAAACAAACATTGATATTTTTTAAACGATCAAAAATGATCGAGTCTACCCCATCAGATTTGGACAGGAGGTATTCACAGCCAATCGAAAAAAAGAAAATAATCGAGTCTACCCCATCATCTGTAACATAAGGTATTCACGATCATCCAACATTGAAATTTCTAAACAAATGGAATTTTTTTTCTCTAAGTCTATGATTAGATATGATGTTTAATGAATAGATGCCTCGGGGCAGGTTTTCTTAACACAATTTTGCTTCCATACAGCGCTATTATAAGAACGACTTGAATCTTATCGGATCGTACATCTGATATGTTTGACAGAGCACAATCAAGCGCAGTACATCCATACAAGGGAGACAATTTCGTCACAATGGTTAAACAAAGGGAAATAACTCATGCATATTTAAAAACATAAGGGAGATAATTTGATAAGCAATCTTTTAAGAATGTTTTGATAATTATGGCAATGTATAAGAATTGAATGGGAATTTCAATTGGTATTGATAACTAAGTGGTTTTTTTATGAATGTGATTCTCTGCGTTTATCATTGGGTTTTCTTACATAAAATAGGCGTCGAAATACGAATCGTTATGGCTTTGTAGAGTTACATTGCTTCAGAGTGACATATCTAAGCGGTTATCAAGTTCGCTCATTGTGTGCTTTGTTGCATTCGATAAGACTTGCTCATAAAGCTTTTTGCATCGGTGCATTGAATAAGTTAAACTTTTCGATGTAACTTCACAAAGTCATACGAAAGCATATCTGAGGTTAACGAGTTTGTTGTACGCATAGGACTTGGAATAAAACTTTTTCCAAGGTATCTTTACAATTGCGATATGAAAGCATATCTACAGTTAACGGGTATGTTGCATTCGATACGACTTGAAAATAAAGCATTTTCAATGTAATCTGCGGTTACCAAAAATGCTTTGTTGCATTCGATACGACTTTGAAATACAGGTTTTTCAAGGTATCTTACGATGCAAATTAGAGTATATTTGGTATTTGCTTTATTGCATAAGAAAGAGTGGCAAATTACAATGGCTTTACAATGGAAACAAAATCGTATCAGCGCGGTTATCGAGTGCCAAATATTGCTTTACGTAGGCAATCATAATCATATCATCGCTGTTATCGGGTGTGTTGAGTGCGTTCAGCGTATGTCCCCTTGTTAGGCATTCACACAATCACAGATCGGTTCTGATTGTTGTATTTGCAAAACATTGATACAGCACACATGCAACCAAAACCTGATCATTTGTGAACTAACATAAATGTACTGTTATGTAATTGTCTAAGTCTGATGATAATGGTGTATAAACGCATGCAAAGGCTCCATATTGTATTAAAGCATGTTGCAACAATGTAACTGCTCACTGCTATGCTGTATCTTATCTGCAAGGGTCATCGCGAGCAAGTGTGAATCCCGAAAATCAACGTTTCCGAATTCTGCTTTATATCAGCCTGCAATGTAACCGTTCACTGATATACTGAATCCTATCTGCAAGGGTCATCACGAGCGAATGTGATTCTTCTAATAATTTTCCTTGTTACGATAATTACGTGTTACGCATTCGAAGGC
>NW_008706747.1:2506140-2507012 GCF_000327385.1 Lottia gigantea
TCTAGAAATATTTAGATGACTTAGTTGAGTCGCTATATTTGAGCCCCCCCCCCTGAGATCCCGGTCTAGCTACGGATCTGCTGGCAAACACTAGGTTGTCCTGATGAGGATTGTGTATCTAAAACATGTGTCAACAGCATGAGAGCAGGAGCCATTGTAATTTTGTTTTTCAAATTTCAGAGACCCTCCACCATTTCTACATTTCTGACGAAATTATTGTCACCCATAACTTGGTTGATTAGTAAGTTACTTTATTTTGAATTTAAAATTTGTGGATTCTCCAAAAGAGTTAACTTTGTGGACTCTATTAAGTTGACCAAAACATGGTCAAATAAACATTACCAGCTATGTGAACTCTCTTAAAGGGATGCTTTGTTGACAAATACAAGGGCAAAGAGATATTATTAGCTATGTGAACTCTCTTAAGAGATGCTTGAACATCTACCAAATGTAGATCTGTTGCTGTATGATTTGCAATCTGCTTTCTTGCCATCAGGAAGTATTGGAAACCCACAGCACCTCACTGCCTAGCAGACGTCAATTCAACGAGCTACCGTCTATCATACCACTATCACATGATTAATGATTTGCCGCTATATTTTCAGATAAAGTTCGAGGGCCGACACCAGTTATGGAATCGTATAATGATGATGGTACTAGAGATATTTATCTGGGAGGTAGTTGTGGTAAATCATCCTGGAGAGAAGATATAGCTATTCCTATGTTACGGTAATTACTCATTATGGAATTTTTATTAATAAAGGCCATGAAGTGTGCAATGAGGGAAATTTTATACATTCTGTAGCAACTTGGGCATCAGTTTATGTTCCAGTCTGCCAAGCAGACTTCCCTTTTAGCCCCTCAAACCTTCA
>NW_008706747.1:2549984-2575883 GCF_000327385.1 Lottia gigantea
ACTTATATAATATTAAAATATTTCGTTTCATGTAAAAAAAATGGCCATTCCGGATTTTATCAGAAACCTTTAGTTTCGTTTTACAAGTCGTTTTTGTGCTGTTGGGCACGATGCGGCAAGTTGGGCAATGCGGCAAAACGTACCCACCGGTTTTTCAAACCGTTAAAGTGTTTGTGAGCATCAATTTGCACCATTTTAATTTTCAATTAGATTTCTGTGATGATAATACTACAAGGGACTTGGATATTATTAGCAGATTTTGCTATTGTGGCGTTTAGTGGAATTGCAGGAACTACAGGTGTTTAATTACAAAATTGGAATGGTGTAAATTGATGCTATGTCCTTGATACAAATTAAAAATTTAGAAACAGTCCCTTTAAGTTCAAATGACTTGGCTAAAGGAGCTCTTTCTCGGAATTTCATTTTCGTTGATGTCCCAGCACTGTCCGAGCACAATGCATACATAACCGCTTCTTCTTCTTGTCGATTTTTCATTATGAATCGAAATATCAACTACAAAACACTACGCAGAGTCTTAATAATTGACCCAAGGCTGATGAAAATGTCAAGCAATGAAAATATTATCACTTGTAAATGTCACATTTACAGAATTTTCCATTCAAAATGTTCATCCTTTTCATGGGAAATGTATGTTTTTTCAAATGAAAATGGTTAAATGTAAAGATGGTAATGGACCCAAAAGCATTTTACGACCAATGATATACATTTTGTTGTAAAATGACAGACAAATTCAATTCAAAATCAGACTAGTTGCAGGAATGTTGATTCCTCCCATTGCACACTGCATGTCGTTGCCCGTCTTCATTAGTCCGATGAGGTGATAGAAAAGGGGCGTAAAACTCCATTCATTTAATTTCAGTTTTTTTACATTTTCAAAAATATAATCTATCTATAAGTTGGCGAATACAGCCAATCAATATTGTTTACAGTCTATCTTTCGAGGGCTTTGATTGGTTGTATTCGCTGGAGTACAATCCAATCAAAATGATGCATTCCGTGATACTAGAATAAAGGCTATTGCAGTCAAGGTAAAGACGGGGTCAGCCGTAATTAACGTGCTTTTTAACTGGCGTCGACGTAAAGCTTCCTTTTGAACTTGGTCTGAAATGTACAAAAACAAAACAAGTATAGCCTTCCAGGACCCCTTTTGCTTGGATTGTAGGAGAACATGATGCCTAATTTTAATTCGGAAAGTAAATTGGAAGTTGGATTCTCAACCCCGTAGTCTTCACTATTAGCAATTTGGGACTGCCCCGACAGTTGTCCCATTACGGCATTCTGCCCCCTGTTTGTATCCCCAGTTTCAGGAAGCTGTCACCCCACCGCCTATAAAAATTGCCTTACCCCAGGGCTACAACAGGGCTATCTGATTTCAGGTTTGATACGTCGAATATTTCTTGTTCTTCATCCGAGCTCCACATACTGTCCGTGTCCGACATCTTGGATTCGTCCAATCTGAAAAAAAAAATGGCATCGACTTATCAATACAGAACAAGGCACATGGTTCATCAAATCAATATTAAAGGGACAAGTTCGCCATCCGTTTGACCAATCAAATCCTGGCCTTAGAAACAGTCTCCTTTTTTTAGCTAAGCTAATCAGTAATAGTGTTCACAGCTCACAGTCGAAATTTGAGCCTACAAATCCATGTATGTCCAGAAGTAGCTGAAATGTTATAAAGGCTAGGTCGTCTTTTCTTGAGACTCTGCCATATAGAAAAGACATACAAATAAAAAGTGACATTTTTGCTAACTTATCTCACAGAAGCACAGGTGTAGTAGTCAGCATCTTTTGAATACTAAGTGCCTTAAGAAGAGTAAGCATACTTACACACTGACTACGTAATGCGAATCATTCCTAGAACGATGAAAACTGGAGACTTTCCCGCCATAATTGTCGTTTTTATCCGACGTCATAAAACTAAATTCTCTTAAAGATCTGCCTCGAAATGGTCTGCGATGAGCCATAAAATGAAAGAAATATAACGGAGTTTTACGCCCGATTTTTTTTTGTGTAATATTTTTTTGCAATAATGAGGAGTAATTAAAAGTCATTATGACCAACATTTCGGTGACGTAAAAGAAAATGACGTTATAAGGATCCAAACAGTCTTACCGATTGAGCTACAACCTTTCACCAAAGGACTTAGCGGGAGAATGGTGATTCGATAGGTTGGAAGATAATCTAAGATAATCTCAGATTAAGTACATTAAGATCAAATCGTAAGCCACAAAAATTCATATCTGAAATTTCTTCTTATTTTTTGAACGACTTTTGAAAGCATTCAAAGGGAAATAACTCTGAAAAGCGACAGAAAAAGTCAACAATTTTTCTTTTTATTAAAAATTTAAAAAAATTGTGTTAAAAATTTCCAAATTCTTCATTTAAGGTCGGATATTGGACCCAATTTTGTCGCAAGAATAACTCCACTCGTTCCGGGTCTGAAAGAAAACAAAATTAACTTTCAGAAACAGAGTTATTTCCCTTCAACCGTGTTAAACATATGAAAAAAAAATTGGGTGTCTGTAAAATGCCGTCCGTTTAGCCAAGGGTCTAGATTCAAAGGAAATTATTGGTCATGTCAATATCGGACTTCTTACTGACACCTTTGAAGAACGAAAAAAATTTGAATTTCAAAATATCAAATTAATCTTACTGTTTTATTTGAAAGATTATACACATGACGACTAGGGCGGCCACCAGAGCCCCGCATCCCACTCCCACTCCGAGTATATAATGAAACATGGCGGAGGCTGAAATGAAAGCATGGACTAGTCAAAAAATGGTCGAGAGTTCAACTGGTCATCGTTTGATGAAAACTAAGCCTTTCTTTTCGGAACATGGTAAAAACGTCTAGTCGTTGATGGGACATACATCGTGGTCCCGTGTTCTACAGGCTGTGTATGCTACAGATCCCTCGACAGTTGGAAATCTCAAAAGAGTAGGCTAATACAGCTGTCCCGGCATTTTTTCTCACCAGCCAAAACAGAGAAGTAAGACGTAAAACTCCATTCCTTTAAATTCCTTTAGGATATTTTTATTTTGATCGTAGTATATATTTCTACAGGGGAAAAATCCCATCACCGTCCATTAATGACCTTGAGAGAAACGATTTCAAAATTTACTTACACTTGCAGACGTCCTTTGGTGGTAGGGTAGTAGGAATGGCTTCCGGTTTACTCGCTACAGTACTGCCCTCAGCTTCGGCTTGGACTACAGGCTTGACTGTTTCTTTTTCTTGCTCAGTCTTTTCTTGATTCACTGGTTTTTCCGTTTCCAGTATCTCCTCAAACGGTCCCTGTATCTCGATAACAGACGTTATAGGTTCGGAATCCTCGTTATCTTCAAATACCGGATGTGACGTCTCTAAACTTGCTATTTTAAAAGGTATCATTTCATTGCCCCCTCCTAACGGACCTTGACCTTCAATCATTTTAAGATTGACTGTCTTCTGATGTCGAGCTAACTTCATTAATTTTTGTAATTCGCGTTGTTCTTTTTTGGAAATGTCGCCCTCCGAAATGAGTACTTTAGGATGTCGATGTTTGGAGGCATACTTTTCGACTTGGTCTATGATCTCGTAGACTCGATCGGCTTCATTGGGTATATTATTATTTTTACGTCCATTCGTGTCACTTTCGATTTGCTGATTACCTTTTTGGGCTAGTTTTTGAGGATTTTGTTTCTTCTGAGTTGTATTTTCAAGATTGATTTCTTTCTCAAGCTGATGTTCGACAGGAAGATCTTCGACATTTTGAAGAAGTTTTTGGATTTTTGGATTACCTTTATGAGTTTTCCCCATTGTTTTCTCCTGATGATGATGTGGTATCTGCATTTTCGTCTTTTCTTCTGTCTTATGTTTGAGAGGACTCTGCATTTTCGTCTTTTCCTCTATCTTATGTTTGAGTGGACTCTGCATTTTCGTTTTCTCTTCCGTGTTATGTTTGAGAGGACTCTGCATTTTCGTTTTCTCTTCTGTTTTATGTTTGAGAGGACTCTGCATTTTCGTCTTTTCCTCTATCTTATGTTTGAGTGGACTCTGCATTATGGTCTTTTCCTCTTTCTTATGTTTGAGTGGACTCTGCATTTTCGTTTTCTCTTCCGTGTTATGTTTGAGAGGACTCTGCATTTTCGTTTTCTCTTCTGTTTTATGTTTGAGAGGACTCTGCATTTTCGTCTTTTCCTCTATCTTATGTTTGAGTGGACTCTGCATTATGGTCTTATCCTCTTTCTTATGTTTGAGTGGAATCTGCATTTTCGTTTTCTCTTCTGTCTTATGTTTAAGCGGACTCTTCTTTTTCGTTTTCTCGTCTGTCTTATGTTTGAGAGGACTCTGTATTTTCGTCTTTTCCTCTGTCTTATGTTTGAGTGGACTCTGCATTTTCGTTTTCTCTTCTGTCTTATGTTTGTGAGGACCCTGTATTTTCGTCTTTTCGTCTGTCTTATGTTTGTGAGGACCCTGTATTTTCGTCTTTTCCTCTGTCTTATGTTTGTGAGGACTCTGCATTATGGTCTTTTCCTCTGTCTTAAGTTTGAGTGGACTCTGCATTTTCGTCTTCTCTTCTGGTTTGAGTGGACTCTGCATTATGGTCTTCTTTTCTGTGTTATGTTTGAGTGGAACCTCTTTTAAACCCCCTTCAAACAGGTTTGATGATTGTGGTCTCTGCATTTTGGACTTTTCCTTAGACTTATGTTTTTCTGGTCTCTGTATTTTGATGAAATCATTACCTTTTGGAGAATGTCTCTGTATTTTGGTCGGTTCTGTTGTTTTAAGATGGTGTGGTCTCTGCATTTTGGTTTGCTTCGTTGTTTGATAAGGTTCCTTTACTTTCTTCTTCTCTGTAGTTTGCTGTCTTTGTATCTTTGACTGCTCTGTTGTTTTATGATGTGGTCTTTGTATTTTGGCCTGTTCTGTTGTTAGAGGTCTCTGTATCTTGGCCCGTTCTGTAGCTTTATGATGGTGTGGTCTCCGTATTTTGTTCTGCTCAGTCGTTTGTTGTATCGGTAATCTCTGCATTTTGGTTTCCTCTGTAGTTTTATCTCTCTGAATTTTGACCTGCTCTGTAGTTTTATGATGGTGTGGCCTCTGCATTATGGTTGGCTCTGTCGTTTGATTACCCTGAATTTTGACCTGCTCTGTAGTCTTGTGATGGTGTGGTCTTTGTATTTTAGTCAGCTCTGTAGTTTTATGATGTTGTGGTCTCCTTATTTTGGCCTTCTTAGTAGTTTTATCATAGGGTGGTCTTTCCATTTTGGTTGGCTCTGTAGTTTTTTGGCCATCTGTAGTTTGCTGTACCAGTAGTCTCTGTATTTTAGTCTGCAGAATATTTTGATGTTGATGTGGTCTCTGTATTTTGGTCTTCTGTATAGTTTGATGGGGTCTATGTATTTTGTACTTTTCTGTAGTTTGATCGGGTCTCTGTATAAATGTATGCTCTGTTGTTTGATTTTGATTGGACCCTAGCATTTCGGCCAAGTCATCTGCCGTGGCCTGTTTCTTTAATTTGGCCTGTTCTTTACCCTGTATCTGATGAGGTCTTCTAACCCCTGTTTGTCCTGCTTTATGCTGACTTAGTCTCTGCATTTCAAAAGGATCTTCCACTTTATTTGCCGGTGATTTCTGTATTCGTGTCTGTTCTCTGACTTTTTGTGGATGAGATCTCTGTTCTTTGGTCCGTTCTGTAGTTGTGGGTAAATTTGGTCTCTTTACTCTGCTCTTTTGGTCACCTAGACGCGGTCTCTGTCCACCTTTATGTGGTTGAGGTGATTCTGATCTCTGCATTTTTTTCTGTTCACCACCCTTGGCCATGAGATGAGGTCCACCGTAATAAATGAATGGTCTCTGAATTTGGTCTGGTAGCGGTTTGCCGAGTGCGAGTATGGGTTTACGTCGGGATCGTTCTAGAATTGAGCGTTCATGATCGTTGGCACCTTGTAACTGTCCTTCTTTGATGTCCGATGCTCTGTGCCATGGACTTCTAAAATTTGCGTTGAATCTAAAGTCTTTGCCATCTTGTAATCGTGGCTGTGATTGCCCCAGGTGGTCTTTTTTCGCTATATGTGCTGCAGTGCCTCCTGCAAGCATTAAAATTGGTTTTACAATTTAATGACCTGATTAAAACAAGGTGAGAATGGTCTGGGGCGTGATCATGTTGATGTTGATGGAACTAAGCTAGCACTCACATTCCCTGACGGCTAGTCCTTGGCCAGGCCAGATCTCTTCTTGGCATTGATTTGTCCAAGATTATCCGTACTCATTTACAGCTTGGTCGACTTGAAATGTGAGTAAAGATGACTTTACGTCTTGGTCAAAACACGTCTTTTGATGACTTTTTGCTACATTTTTCACCTAGCCTAGAGGCTAGGTAGCCGTCCAAGCTAGAATTCTCTTACTTTAAATAGACTTTAGTATTAGCCTAGTCTTAAACCTGTCGAATCTAATGCATAGTTATGTTCAATGTACCTACATCTTTTAATGCACCAATTTGCGAAACATGCAGCACTTACCTGCAAACGCAAGAAATAAACTAAAAAACAAAGCATGTCTGAGAACGGCAAGAAAATGTCCTTTAAACGTCAAATTTGCCATTTTTGTCGGCCATGTTTGATTTACTTGACGTCGTTACTTCATGACGTCACGTCATCGACGACGTCATGTAAAGCACAAAGACAGAGGCGGAGCCAGGTTTACGTCCGAGAGGGGGCGAGGGAGCGAGATTGCCCGAGTCTTTGACCTAGTTATGAGATTTTTGCCCGAAAAACTTGCTTTCGGGGCTGCGAGGGGGGAGGAGGCGGGCGCCTGTCCCCTCTGCCCCCCTTTGGCTTCGTAACTGAACAAAGACTGCCGCAATCTTTTCTATTATCCAGACGTAATATAGATCTGGGTAACGAAGGCTAGTCTATTGCTCGACCAATATTTTCCGATATGCCTAATTGATATTCATATTTGGATAAGTTATTTGTGTTAAATCGGAAACTAGTATAAGTAGCCTTTGAAACATTAATAGACGAAATTGGGAGCTGATAGGGGTAGACTAGAAAGAGAGGGACACTCAAAAACCATCTTATATATTTCTTAAGGAGATCGAAAAATACCATTGCCTGCCCCAAAGTTTTGATCACTGTATTAAATTATACGATACACTGATTTTCAAAAGAGCACTCATAAAAATTTCGGTTCCAAGACAAATATTTCTGATAAAACGACCTTGGTCTCTTGGTCATTGATCCGATACAAAATCCAAGGCACCCCCCTAAGATAACCGCTAAGGGTTATTATTTTACTTAATTCGGTCGGTAAGACATTTTGTTTTTATTTACCTAAGCGTCACAATAATACGTCATGGATAGCATGTAAACAAAACGAAGGTGCCACAAGTGTAGCCGCAGTCAATGTCCCACTGAGCTCGAAGTTTGCCCTAGGTCTCAAAAAGAATTGGGTTAATCAAATGCACGAGGTATTGCTCAACCTGTGTGACGTCATCTCTCATGTCTCCAAGGCAACTCGGTTTGCCGTCTGCCATTGGCTAATTGACCGGAAGCGATTGGGAAATCTTCGTCTGGAAATGTCAAGTAGCGAACGGAATGAATGGAAGAGAGATTTGGAGAAAAAGACAAAGAAAGAGAAGATGATGAAAATATTGCGAAACGAAATGTTTTTGTGTTGCAAGGGTTATGAAACTAGGTTTAAACCATGTTGGATCTGTCTGTTCCGAATTTATAAATGTCAGTGCATTAGGTACCCCCGCCATTTTCCATGCAATTGCCATTTCACTATAAAGGCTATATATTAACAGGCAAGCATTCTCAGAACCTTTCGACCTCCCCGCGAGATGATCTGGGAGGAATTCTAAAAATCTGTGTAATGTAAACGGCAATTTTTCTGAGAGCAGTTTACTGCGCAGACCTTCTTTGTTGCCTGCAGAATTTCGCCATTGTTCAGCGCCGTTGTTGATAACATCCGGGTGACAGCAAGGACTAATTTCAACTTGTGGTAAGATCTAACACAGCTTGAAAAGAAACTTTCAGTTTAAAATTCCTCAAAATTCGCTAATCTAACATGACTAAAGTCAAAGCGCCAAATTTCCAGCTACGTGCCACTAAACATAGCGGTTTCGTACAAAATCAGATTCCAGTATACGTTACCAGGAAATAAAACGAATATATAACTGTCAGTGAGGGAGAGGTTTTGATGTTTTAACTTGTTGCCAGTCAGCTTCCGTGTCGAATTTTTCGTCTGAATCTGTCTTCACCTAATAAAAGACATTGAATGTCTGAACGTGGAAAAGACGATGCCAAAAATTGTACGTACCCTGTTAGGCTACTCTAATTTAAAAATTGATTCACTGACGAAAGTTCCTTATCCGAAATTCGCTCATAGTGCAAGAAAGTTATCAGGATTATCAGACAAAAGACATTGTTCTGACAAATAAAGTAACCGAAAAGACTGCCACAATTATGTTCTCTGAAAGAAGTGTCGAGTTGTCAAAATCAAATAGCAACTAAAACTTATTAGCTATGTGGACTCTCTGAAAGGCATGCAGAGTTGACAAAAGCAAATAGCTAAACACTATTTGACATGTCGACGCTTCAAAAGAGATATCCCCAGTCCCCTTATATTTTTTATAACCTCGAGCATTTAAGAATATATTCGTTCCTGAAATTTTTTAGAAAAGAATCCAACAGACTACAAGTACCCCGACTCACTTTCTAGTTGTACGTTACGTCCTTGCGAAACCGGTTGTATTGCATCCCTCAAACGTGAATTATTACGTTTGGCCTAAAACAACCTTTTAATGGCGGGCATTTCACATTCTATTTTACATCACATTTTTATTAAACGTCTGCTCTTATCTTCTGTCATCCTTCTTTTGGCGGGAAAATACTTCACTTCTGCCACTCTGTTGCTTGGCATAATTGACATGAGGCGCGAAAATTACTTCAGCATTAAAAATGGTGAGGAAACTGGCGGGTGTTACTTGTAATGAACTGTTAAATTATTTAGAGGTGACGTGTGCATCAGGATCGAGTGCATTCTTAAGTTTTTTAAGGTGCATTGAAAGGAAGGAAGACAGAAACAACCATTTTTTTTACAAGGATAACAACTTAAGTTCGTGAGAATCTTTCTACCAGCTGGTCCTTGGCCAAACCTCTCGGAGTTGATCTTTCATGGATTACCTGTACACATTTACAGCTGGGTCAACTGGAATAATGAGGAAATATGACTTATTCAAGGTCACCAGACGTTCACATACCTGATCGGTATAAGAACCCATGACCACCATTTGGTCTACATAGCCAAGACGAATCTCCGTGAAAGTACTGGCCTTGGTTACAGAGCATTGGTTATTTTAAAGCATCAAGGCAAAGGTTGTGAACAGATCGGCTGCTGGCTAGGTCAAGGACATTACACGGGCAAAGATCATTTCCGCTACAGGCAATGCGTATGAAAGGTTCTCGTCCGTTGGAAGAATGTGTTCACTTTATTGTGTCTCCGGTTTTCATTAAAAGGAACTGATATGTAGGGCGTAAAACTCTATTTTATTACTTCCATTCCTGTTCAATGCATTTGCTGTCCTGATGAGGATTACGTACCTGAAACACGTTACGGCAGCATTAGAGACATACATTTTCTTAAGCTAATTGAATTTTTTTCTGAAACACTTTTCATAAATAGGAAGTATTTGTCAAAACTTATTCGAACAAAAAATGCGCATATGATATCAAAATGTACTTTAAACGCCTAAGGTATAATCGTTTCTTTTGACCTAAAGCCACTAGGGGTTATCGACCTTGCCCAAGAGTTATGCCCCTTAATTAGCCGGCTCATTAGTGCTGTGTACAATGTACACTGGCTTCAGAACATATTTAAACAGAAATAATATGACATTAAGTGAAGCGATCATTGCTCGATCATTCACTCTAAAACTAAAACTTTCAGTTCATAACTTTGTGGAATACGTTGACTTGCTAATAATCTAATACAAGTTTTAAAAAAAAGAGAAAGAAACCACAATATTTTACTTAAGTCGACCAAACACCATAGCTATCACCAGTTGTGTATGGTTGCAAATAAGAATATCGGTTATAAGTTTCGAACGCAACTTTCATGCAACACGTTGACTTGCTACTTATCCCACTGACAGAATAAGACTATGGTATGAGGAGACTTCAACATATTTTCACACGCCGACCGAGATTAGGACCCACAGCCAGCAACTATCAACTATCAAGCATAGTTAAGATGCATAGTCACCGTGTAAATTTGGGTATACTTTCATTTATTTTATCGAGTGTTATGTTTTGACTTTCAGGGCGGTCACACCAAGCCCTAGGGGTTCAACGAAAGGGGACAAATGGTTCTGATTGTCAAAGGCCCGTAGCCAGATTTGATAGTTTTGAGGGGCAAGTATTATATCCGGAGGGGCAGTGGTCGGATGTCAGACTCCCTTCCTCTCTGAAGCTACGGGTCAGGAAAGTCATGGAACTAAATCTATATTGATCTATATCTATCAAGTGAAATGTTTTGATACGGAAGGCAATATCCGATGTGACCTTGCCAATATGAATTGACCTTGGTCACGTGGTCTGAAGGTGACGAGAAAGGAAGTACGGCTATATTTGGTAGTGTTTAATGAATTGAGAATTTGTTTATTTCACAGTTGCACTTTAATAGAAGGAAAAGGTTAAAAATATCACCAAGGCTTGTTTTGAATTGTTTGTTTACTACTTAATTAAATTTGGGTCCCGGATGTCATGAAGGTCAAACTCTGTTGATCAAGGTCAAATTTGAAAAGATGTTTGTTTCGATAAAGATTTTACTTTTTTTTCAAAAAGCCTACTGATAAAATTATGCTTTTAGCTACGTGAACTCTCCAAAAGGATGATGAGATGACGAGCCTAATTACCAAATAAACATTGTCACTTATCCATACTAACCGACACGGATGCCGAGTTGACAAATTCGATTCACACATTTGCTTTGCATCAGACTTTCCAAAAGAGTTGTAAACCTCTTTTACATTATAAACGTTATCCATTCTCCATTCTCAGAACATCACTTAGAACGGAACGGATGAATTTTGCGATAAAAAAAATAATGGGCGCATCAAAATCGTTCTTGTGTAGAGTTGTAGTGGGGTATCGCTCTCAGAACGGAACGGATGGATTTGTATAAAATTCCGAGAACCTTTCCAGTTCAGAGGAAGTGAAGTTTAAAGAAGTGTGAGAAGTATACGGAGTGCTGTCAGACAGTAAAAAGAGGATGAAATACGACGCTGGTCAAGCTTTAGAAGGTTTAGGTGGTGGTAGCACCGATCGATACACAGTTCATATTAGTAACCGACACATTACTCGGATGTAGGCTACTTTCGCAATTCAGTTCGTGCACTCATTCTTTTCAGAGAGTCCATAAGGCTAATGATGCTTTTTGGATACTTTTTTCAAATATATTTGTGAAAATTTAACAAATGAAGCGTCAACTATAATTTCTTAATAAGACAAAAAATTGCGATCTTTAGATGAATTAAATCAAAAATGAGTTCAAGCTGAAAAATATTGGGACGTCACCGCCTTATCAAAATTTAATGAGTTGAGCTGGGTCTACACCGCCTAGTTGAATCTTAATGAGAAGACCCAAGACTGCAATTTTCTTATCGGTTGTTATCTGCGGCGCTATTTAAATGAATTTATAGCCAAGAATTCAGGAATTATTAAAGCAATGAAATGTATCCCACTGCGAAAACGAGTTAGAACTCTTCACAAATTAGATAAGAAGGCGAAAAAATACCGTAGTGCATCACGGCAAATTCGAGCAGACGTGAGAACCTCTGCTGCGCATCATACTGTTTCCTAGCAGGCGATAATGAGCTAAAGATCCAAATCGCAATATGAATTAATTCAGACGTGCTTACTGTCGAAAGTTAATCGGTTGTTCTTACTTAAGTTTTTGACCGTCCTGAGTGGACGTCTTCTGCATATCATCTTCACAATGTCAAGCTATCACGAAGTTCGTCTTATACCTTGACTGCAATAACCATCTTTCTTGTATCACGGAAGTTTGTAAATGAAGCGATTTGGTTGGATTGTACGTTAGAGAATACAGCCAATCAGAGCTCTCGAGTCTGTAAACAATAGATCCTAATACTTACGCCTCTTTCTGGCGAGAACTCTGATTGGTGGTATTTCTTTGCGTACAATCCGATCAAATGGCTGGATTTGTAACTTTTTGACACGAGACACGAGGCGATTGCTGTCAAGGTATAAGACGAAGCGAGAAATAAATAGCTTGAAATCCAACTACCAACTACTACGACTACCAACAACTACCTAGCTTGCGATATCAGCACGTTAACTTGTCATCTACCAACAAACCAACCAAATAGCTTGACATTGTGGAGATTGCATTTTCACATGTGGTCTCGAATGCAGCAAAAATTGTAGTGATGACTAAACAAAGCCTTAAAATGTATAAGCAAGTCGGTCAACGATTCTCCTGTCCTATTGTTCGCCGTACAAGGCTGAAGCCTGAGGAAGAATTCTAAATAGTTTACATTAGAACTGATCTATATCGAGTCAATTCTATCAGGACAAAGCTTGAATGTCAGTGATGGCCATTAACCGTCTTGCTAGAAAAAATAACCTTCTTTAAGCTGATGACTTAGAAAATGACTGGGAAATGTTATCGTCTTCGGCCAATGTCCACCTTATTAATGGAATGGCTTTGTTGGGTTGAAATTTTTTAAGTAGGCCAAACGTCCATTTTATTTTTATATAGAGCTCAACTTAGAGGATATTTTGAAAGGATGAAAATAAACTGTTGTTTTACAGGGTCAATAACTTAGGTTCACAAGGATCCAATCTACCAGTTGGTCCTTGGCCAAATCTCTTGGCATAGATCTTTCCTGGATAATCCATACTCACTTGTAGCTGGGTTGATTGGGATAATGAGAAAAGATGACTTATTAGATGTTTCCGAAATTCGCGAGTTCATTCAGTTGTTCAAAGCAAAGTATTCCGAATGAATAAATAGTTTCCACCTTTATCATGGTGGGCGTGGTCTAATTAAGTCGTTTCATGTATATATTATCAAGAAGGCGTGGTTTACTGGTGACAGTTTGACAGGTTTATTGTATAAAATGTTAAAGGTGTAGCGTCTATCTTGTATATAACAAGTTTACACTGTATGTATATCTTACTCTTATCGCTGTAAACTTTCTATTCTGATAGCGAGATGCCACAGAGTGCAGCCAGGCCAACATTTGGATATAGTCTCGAATAGTCCAGCTTTTCAAAATGAAGAAAAAATGGGGGAGGGGCATTTGGTTGTGGTCCGATTGGATCCGTCACAAAACGACTTCTGGATTCAGACCACAAAAGTTCTGTAGTTGACAAGGTACTTAATGTTGGCCAGGCTTTCATAATCATGACTGTTATATTGCTCATTTGATTGGTTTAAAATTCCCTCATTAGAACTGGACTGTTGTAGAACACTTGTTAGATTACAATGGAGACGAAAAGCATCAGAAAAAATAAGCGAAATTGATTTTAAGTAAATAACTTTCAATATTTCGTTTTGGTCACTAACGGCTGGATAAGAGGGACTTCATTAATCAAATTGAATTAAAATACGGTGCTGTTTAATTAATTATACACACTCCCCTCGTATATCTTCATTATTAAACAAATAAATAAACAGTATAGTGTGGAAAGGAGGGAGGGCAATTAATAAATAGAATTGGGAATAATAGAGAGTGCGGAACAAGGTGAATCGTTAACAGTGTCTTTAGATCTTTTGGTTACGAGGTTTCGAGGTATCGGACTCGTCAAATTTTGAAGAAAATGGCCGAGAGTTTCTTCCTAAGGTAGTTTGTTACAAATTTTGTTTTCTAAAATATATTTCATATTCATTTTCCTCATTGTACATTGCAAATTTGGCCGTCAATTTATGAAGAGATCATATAACATTGAAGGACTTTTAATAGAAGAAAAAAAAAACCCAAAACCTATTCAGAGCAACGAATGGCGTGGATTGCACACTGTATGGCGTTGTTGCTCTTCATTAGCACAATTGGTAGACATTAGAAACTTTTTACTTGAGAGAAAACCCACAACACAGGCGATTTTCATTTGAGAATTTGGAAAAACTGTTCAGTCCTGGATTAATTAAGAAACCAAGAATCTAAATGGCATTAAAGGTGTCAGGGAAAGCCTATCAATTGTTTTGACAATTTTATGTGTTTATTTGCCGAACTTTGTGCCATTTCGTTGTCACGTGACAAGATAAACCAGGCATAATATAACAATAATGTCGTGACCTCGATGATAGCAAATGACCTTGAGATAAAGACTTTTCTACGATTGTCGTTAATGGTAATTTTTATTCTGGCCTGTTTCACTCAAGCAATCGTCACACTTGGATATAAGGCCATTCATTGGCTATTTTAAGACTGGGTTAATGCGTCTACATTTTGGAGGAGGTAGTCTGTTTATCCAGTCTTTTTGTTTAATTAATGATGTCGAATTTATGCGGATCTGATTTGAATAAGGTTTGAAGAATCTAATTTGGAGTAAAAAAAATATAAAAAGAAGAGCGATTTGTTTTTTTTCTTCAAAATAACTGTATCAAACGTTTCGAGACAATTTCTGGACGAGTCGGAATTTTTTCAGCAGTGTACCGAATGTATTAAAATTTAATTCAAGTAATTACTAAGCGTTTAGTTTTATACTTTGTGCTGATTACTTGAATACTAGATTAGTCCAAAATACATGCTCCTATTTCTAGGTATTCGAGACCATTTTCAAATCGTAATTTTTAATAATAGTGTTTCGAATGTGTTAAAAATTTAATTCGAGTACAGGTTGAAGTACTCGGATTTCGAGTAATTAGCTAGCGAATGATAACTCGAACACAGAATGAAAGAACGAAGGCTTGTTCAATCGAAATATTATACCGTATTCCCCCCAAAAAAAATTATCATTGCAAATATTGAATTTCTGGTTTTAAAAAAATGTTTTTGATAAGAAATAGTGTTTTTTTTTATGGAATTCTAATGGATAATTTTGCGGTAAAAAAAGTTTTGTCGAAATTTTTGTAGTAACAAGGTATGAATTAGGAAATGTCCACATCCTGTAGCACACGGGGCCTCGAATTTTCCTACCATAGACTACTTTTCTATTTCGGCCTCTCCGATCATGCTTGCATTCCAGAAATTCAGTCATCCGTACTGCTCTTTCGGACAAACTTATCGACAGCGGTCAATCTGAAGTGAACCCCCAACGTTTCGAACTCAACCCCCTTGTGACACTCGCGTTATATTAATGGTAAATACATTTTCTATGAACGTGTCGAACTCGACATTTGAACAGGTTTATATTCATTTCTAAGTTTGATGACTTTACCAGAGTCTGATGATATCCAATGTTATCTATGGGGCTTTATGGTCGAAACAGTAACGTATGAAAGACAAGGCGAGGGAGGGGTGTGGGGCGAGCACTGCCCAATTTACTGTCCCAGAAGGGGGGGGGGGGGGCATTCTTTCGCGATATAAAATGAAGTGATGAAAAATTTGAAAGTGGTGATGGGCGAAGGGCAAACTGTGTAGCCTCATTTTTGCATGATGAACTTCCCTAAACGGTTAAAGGCAAAATTTTCCCTCATTGCACACTGCATCAGCTGCAGAAAAGAAGGAAGTAAGGAAAAATCTGTTTACAAACATGAATTAGGATTTGAAACATTTGATTGTGTTTGAAAAACAGAAAACGTATGTTTTAAATATATTTTTGTTTATTTGAAGGGAAAAACTGTTTCATTATTTTCCTATCATTGCATCTTTAAATCATGAGCATTGTTTATAATTAACTTCGTTTATTTGACTGATTACAGCAATAACTCCTGCTTAAATCTACATTCACTTCTAGACATTTTACTTTAAAGTGGCAGTCGCTCTTTCTTTTCGGCTCATTTTGTATTTTGGTGTTCTCTTTTATATACTTTTGTCATTGGGTTAACGAAATGAAATAGAGTTTTATATCCTACTGTTCTGTATCTTATTAGACTAATGAAATGAAATAGAGTTTTATATCCTACTGTTCTGTATCTTATTAGACTAATGAAATGTAATAGAGTTTTATATCCTACTGTTCTGTATCTTATTGGACAAATGAAATAAAATGAAGTTTTACGTCTTATAGTTCTGCATCTTAAAGGGTTATTGAAATGAAATGGAATTTTATATCCTACTGTTCTGTACCTTATTGGACTAATGAAATGAAATGGAGTTTTATATCCTACTGTTCTGTATCTTATTGGACTAATGAAATGAAATGGGGTTTTATATCCTACTGTTCTGTTTCTTATTGGACAAATGAAATAAAATGAAGTTTTACGTCTTATAGTTCTGCATCTTAAAGGGTTATTGAAATGAAATGGAATTTTATATCCTACTGTTCTGTATCTTATTGGACTAATGAAATGAAATGGAATTTTATATTCTACTGTTCTGTATCTTATTGGACTAATGAAATGAAATAGAGTTTTATATCCTACTGTTCTGTATCTTATTGGACTAATGAAATGAAATGGAGTTTTACATCTTACTGTTCTGTATCTTAAAGGGTTAATGAAATGAAATGGAGTTTTACATCCTTGTGTTCTGTCCCATACTTGACTAAATCCAAATAAATTAATAATCAGAAAGTCTTTCAATGGAATGAAGTAGGCCTATTAATTCCCTTTTGATCTAATCCGTTTTACGTTTTTAACCTTTAATTTAATTAAAAAAATCTTTCGTTTTATAGTTGGCTTACTCTTTCAAGAATCCAACTTTTGTTCGTTTAAATATTTTCTAAACTATTCTTAATCTTGTGGAAATTAGAGTCGCTTTAAAACGAAAAGATTTAAACGTTTCAGTGTGTTGTAAATTCAACTCATCCTTCAAACAAAACATTTCCTCGTTCTTTCTTTTTTACATGTCAAAAATCGACTGCACGTGCGTGCATTCATTTATCATCAGTCGGTATTTGAAGTCTCAGCTGGCGTAGTAATTTAACGCGGAAGTATACTACCACCCCGTGTGATATTTAACCTGCCTAGTGATGAGAACTACTTCATCACATGCCATTTCAGACGTGCACGATTTTTTCATCCATTTTTTTAAAAAAAATATTTTCCTTTCCGCTTGTAAAAATTATTCAGCAATTGAAAGATACACACGTTTCATGTGACCACTGAAAGACTTGTATTTAATTAGGCTGATGGCTCTGATAGCCCTGACCCTAACGAAATATTGTGTCCACTCTTGATTCAGCGCCTCCAACGAGAGGGGTGGGGGGGGGGGTATTCCTAATGCATAGAGGGCCCATAGTCTACAGGTTCATTATACTTCGTATTTGTTCCATTTCTCAATAACGTTTTAAAAGGAATTTGGATTTTTTATTATCAAAATTCTGAAAGGTTGAAGAAAGGGGGAGAGGGGGGGGGGGGGGGATTCTGACCACTCCAGAACACCCGATGTCTCCCTTCTGATGTCTTTAGAAAAGTTCCATACAAACGTAGAAAATCAAAACGTTAAGATAAACATTCTTACAAGGTTTAGATTTTCAAAAATGCACGTGAACTTCATCGTGCAGCAGACATGACGACATTTCGTCACTTGACAGAAAGGCGCGATGAAATTCAAGATGGCGGGTAGCAACGAGATAAAACGTACCCAAAATATCTTGTGTTTCATTGAGCTCATAAAATCTCTAGTCGTAACAAGTGACTCCACTCAATAATCGCATTTTTCACATTTTTCTTTGGCAGGAAACACTGACATGCGTTGTTGTATAAGACTTGTACATTTTTTATTACAAATTCAGCGAGTTACTTACCTAACAAATTTTCGTTTTTTTGTTTTAGAAATACGATTTTTTGCAGGCATGAAAATTAACACTATCGAATATGAAGTATATCAAGGCCTTTACATGACAGACGTTCATCCCTACATTTAGGCCTATGCTTTCACAACCTAGGCCTACCTGTCCGACGATGTCATCTCCAAAGTTGGTGGCCTAGGCCTACCTAAAGACATTTGGAGGCAATTTTGTCCTCCTGTCTCATGGTAGGCTAGCTTCCACTATATGGACCTTCCCATCGGAATGCCTCAGATCACGTCACCTTCAAAGGTAGTGATACGACTTGATTCAATTTCCCTTTTTACAAATTTACAAATCCTTAGTAATTTTCGAGGTATATCCGTCGAGTGATCATTTTAGAGTGCAGCAAACAAGTCCATTACAACATATCCTACGTTTATCTGATCGGCTCGCGTCTCACACTACATCCGGTATTTTTCACACCTTTGACAAATACGCCAATTATTTGTAATCGTTCTCGAGCACAATAAGGTGTGCCCCGAATTGATCCTAATCAAATCACAATATTGCTCAGCAGCCGACAAAATTGCACCTCGCGTCTTACACTACTACCGTTAATGTTAGATAACTCTTCTCGCCTATAAATAACTCTATTATCCAGTGAGAAATCTAGCCGTTCTCTGAACGGCGGTGAGTCTTTTGATATCTACCGACACGTCGATTTCTATTATCCGATAAATGTAATATTTGTAACGGAAGACAAAACCAACCGATAATTAGCCTGTCCATGTAACCATCATATCCGTACTTGTGAATGTCTGGAACACGTGACTAGAACTCGCGCCAGATGAGACCACGACCAAACGTCTTCCTTTGTTGATTGAGGAATTCCCAGAGCGCTGTCCAAACCTCTCGACATTGTCAGTCTTTTTACTACTAATTGATAAGCAAACCATTCACAATTTTTTTTTCTTTTAGATCTTTACCGCGAAATCATTATGACGTTGATTTTTTACGTGATTCATCCGTCCAGCATTGTTGCCGTGCGTTCAGGTCTGTCTGGACGTACGTAGGACGTAAAACTCCATTAATGTCATTTCAGGATTTACCAATTTTCATATTCTGAAATATCTTTGTTTCTTTTTAATGGACAGTATATTTGATTTGAAAGTTGAAAATTCTTTGCCCCTATTAGATACTCTAACTATTCAGCCCTGAGTTCAGACGTCTAGCGATAACTGTAGAGAAAAGCTTAACCGAAAATAACGCGATAAACACTTAGTTTTTTAAGTGGAAATATTTTGATAAATTACGAGACCCACAGGCGCTTGTCAAAAACTTGGAAAGGTGATATTAGTCTCCACAACACGCATACGTTTTTCGTTTTATAATCTAAATGTACACCATTTTCCAGACTTGCAAGATAAGAGTTTCCTGCTTTGGAAATTTTCGACATTTAAATATATGTTTGAAGGGTAGTACTTGATTAGCCATTGACAGTTGAGAAAATGAAAGGGCTTCGTTTAAAATTGACACGGTTATTGACAACCAAACTCACTCATCTAGAAATTGACAAAACCACAAAATGTTTAAACATTCAATTTGTGGAATTCTGCAATCTAAAAAGAGCATATGATTATTTTTCAACGATTTTCTTTCAATTCTTTTCCAATGCAACACGATTTCTTAGTTAGAACAATAATTCGTTTCATGTTTGGATAATACCCGTATAATTTGTGTGTAACCGGTATCGAACAAAATGTCACAAGAAAAAAGAACAAAACGAAAGAAAATTGATTTTTTAATACCAGAATCAATTAACGCAAATTAGCACATATTATTCTTTCTTTTGCGTTTATTTATTCTCAATTCCATTTTGTACAGTAGCCTCATGTTTTTAATATTGACATTGACTAAACAATAGGAAACGAAATAATGTTTACGAGAGGAAACATTCGATTTCAAGATTTTATCAAAATCTTTAAGAGGTTTAAGATCTAGTTTGGGTTTAGGAAAAATCTTTGAAGCATAAATAATGAATTCTACAAAACGTAAAAATATAACAAGATTAACAAGTTAACAATAAATGAAATTTTAAAAGGAACTGCATGACTTGGGAAACACTATCGCAGAATGTGATCGGGATTAAACAAAAGTCAGTATCGTAGAGCAAAATTTCAAAAATTCTAGTTTTACTTTTTGGTTGATTTTTCCCTTGGAATACAAGTTTTGAGAAAAAGGGAAACAGAATATGACCTATGTTTTTTCTCCATAATATCAAAGAACGCTTTGTCCTTTGATTTTAAGAAACCAAACTATACCTTTAATGTATGATAACTTGTCGGAAACTTCAAAAAGATGATGGTATGGATATTTCAAGTTTTTGGTAGAAAGATGTTAAGTGATTGTCAAGAGATAGTTTGAGTTTGAAGAATAAGTTGAAATATCGGAAATTCTCTTCAAATGTTCATGATACTCATATCGAGTGGGTGTTAAAATTCAATTTTGGTAGCAGTTCTTCTGAGCTGTCTTTCTTTGTAAAGAATATAAACTAATTTCTGTTGAAGGCTCGTCCAGTTATAGTCTTCTTTTCCTTCTCTTTAGGAAAAGAAACATTTGTCAAAATTGTAACCCAAATAAATGGGTTTTGCTTTCATCACGAATATAGCCGATTGATTGAGCTCAATATTAGACATCCGGATGACCTTTCAAATTTAAAATTCGGCGCCAGATTCTCTTACAATTTAAGCAGTGAAAACGCACAAATTAGTTTTAGATTAATCATTTTTTAGGTATTATTAATTTTCGATCAAAATTCGAATTTGAAATATCTTCAGTATTTCGTCCCTCCATCAAGAGGCATATCCACGTCAAAGTCAAAATAAAATTTAAGAGTAAGGTCAACTTAGCCCGCAACTCTGAGGTTAAATTCTAGCGAACACGAAACCATGAGCTCTATCAAAGACTTTGTATTGTTTTGACACAAACGTGGCTCAAAGGTGACAATTTCTCACATTCAAAGGCTCGTCTGCTACAGACTCTGACACTAGAGGAAGCAGAAAGGTTGGAGAGAAGTCGCCATGTTCGCTAATTAAAGAGAGACGTTCGATTGCCCACTGGCGGTCTCTTTCACCACGTTGAAGCGCCAGATGAGTCACCACATGCGCATGCGTGAATACTATACGCCCTCCAGCGACGCCCGGTACAGCGGAAGTGGGAAGCGGTACAGTTACCCCCTGAGATCTATCAGCCATTGCTGAGGGATAGAGGTCAACCGATGAGAGGACCTCGACGACACGTTGCCCGGGGGTAGAGAAATATTATTTATGAAACTGTCCGCGATGATGTTTGACTATAAAGGAAATGTCATGTTAAAACTTGGATGTTTTCGGGGTAGGTCGGACTTGGTTTCATGAGGACATTTCAACGTCGCACTCGTAATTGCATCTATGTTTCGAAGAAAATGTTTGTTGTTCATAAATACGCCAAGAGGCCATTGTAATTTTCATTTTGAAAAATAGATGGCAATGTAATTTGTGGAAAAGTTGTGTTCCAAAACATTCAAAAATGTAATATTCTCATAAGGCAAAACGAATAAAAGGCTGATCTGATGTAAATTGTTGAAATGTTAACACGTAAAAACTAAAAGAAGTTGTTTATCAAGCGATGATGTCACTGTAATATTTTGAACCTTTGTTAGGGTAGGCCTACAATATGATAATAAATTTTATCAATGGTTATAACAATGAATGTAATTTGTTGAAACGTCGTGCTGGAAGGCATCGGGTAACAGCATGTATATCTATTTAATGGGTTTGGGATAGGGGAAATATTTTCGACCCCTATCTTAAATTCCCACTGATTGATTGGGGGAGGGAGGGGGGTTGCACCAACACAGCTCACCCCCTCCCCCACCCTACGTCTATGCTTAATATTACTTAATGCTGTAGTATACCTATCGCACCATTTAATGCACTTTTTAGCTTCCTATTGTTTGTCATAATTAAATTTTCTCTGCACTGTGATTAACTCTTTAGTCCTATTGTCATAGAAAATTACATATTTAAAAATTTATTTGATAATTACCGTACTTATTCCAAAAATTACTCTTAGTGAATTAATGAAATTACCGTATTTCACAGTGAAATTACATATTTTGAATTTTATTGGAAAATTACCGTATTAATTCGAAAAATTGCCGTAGTGAATTAATGAAATTACCGTATTTCACAGTGAAATTACATATTTTGAATTTTATTAGAAGATTACTGTATTAATTCGAAAAATTGCCGTAGTGCATTAATGAAATTACCGTATTTAGTTAGAAAATTATTGATGTAGCTTTCTTGAAATATTTGACAAGCCCGAAAGCTGTAATATATTAACGTAAACTATGCTTGAACTACCAGTCAAATTGTAGAAAGGAAAATGTTTATGCTTTAGTAAAAATTATTTCAAAATAAATGAATGATTATTTAACACTACAGAAGTATTTATTTAAAATAAATGAATAAATGTATAAATAAATGAATAGTTATGGTAACAAATTCTTTATTTTCAATAAATTTTGGTTAAATTCGTTTATTTTATTTTCTTCCATCTTTATTAATCTAAACAATATCTTTAAAATGAAACGAAACATTTTATGACAAAAAAAAGACATTCTCGTTTCTAATTTTCGTTTCGTTTAATAAGAAAATTTCTTTGAAAATTTTTTAATTGAATCCAAGTTTTGTAATATTACTTCACAAAAAACGAAATATTTTCTCAGTAAGCAAATTCTGCAACTTTTGTTTCGTTTCGTAACATTTTCATCTACATAAATATAACCAACGCCTTTAGGTCATTACTAGTTTTTTACGCAACCAATAGGTCGAAGGTTCTTGCCGCTTCCAAGGTCAGAGCGACATCCTTGATAGACCGAATTATTGCAACATCGTTTCTACTGTCTAGGGCAATGGATTTAGAAATTCTATATTGCGATATATACCAAGGTAGGCTGAAACAAGTCTTATTTTATAGAATCGTTGGTGCTTGAATTCTCAGAATTTTTTACTATTGTGTCGTTTCGTTTATTATTGCCCCTCTGCAGTTGTACATCGATTGGCTTATGCTGTAGCCTTTGTAAAATTTCCCTCATCTTACACTGCACGGTGTAGTCCATCGTCAATGCAAAATCTCGTCGAATGATATGCTAAAAAATCATGAAATAGTTTCTCCTTTATATCTAGTTTTTGGCTCATTGCACAATGCATGACGTCTTAAATAAAAAAAAATTATTTGAATTACACCGATGAAAAAATTGAAAACGTCTTATTCTACTTTGTAAAATTTCTATTATTATGCACCCACATAATTTCCCTCATTGCACACTGCATAAAAGTGACCATATTTCTTAGAAATTGTCATCTGAATTACACTGAACGAAACGATTTAAATTCCTTTGTATAATTCTAAATATATCCTCGAAATTCCCTCATTGTACACTTTATGACATGGCGAAAAACTTGTTTCTAAAATTAAGTGGATTTTAAATCGTGAAATTTAAACTTGAAAAATTCCCATATTCCAAATGTTAAAAAATAACTGCCGTAATGTCGAATTGATTCGATGTCGTAAAAAATGATTTAATTTAAAAAGCAAGGCAACAAGATGTGAAATCTGTTTTTATCCTTATATTTTTGTCACTGGCAGCCCGTTTTAATTTCACTCGCCGTATCAAAGGAAAGGCGTAGGCACGAAATCTACACCGATTCTACAGATCGACTAATCAGTGCCATAAATTACGCCTGGTAACACGTGTCTACCACAAGACTGAACTCGATTGACCCAGACTTAGTCTACATGCGACATATGACGTTCATTAGGCATGGCCATTTTGCACTGACCTTTGCGCGTGCTTTAAGTCAAGGTCACAAGCATCAAAAGACAAAATGCACGATAATGGCGATTTTCGCGCCTAAAATCTAATTAAAACAAAATTCGTCTGGTTGCCGTTGATGATGTCATCTCCGCCTATTTTTAGCCTCTCTTTGAGATCATCTCGTCTCATCTCTTTGACGTAAATCTTTTGATCTCATTTTGTGGCTTTCTCAGCTGCAAGGAATATACTTCAAGAAAAACGAAAACTCTGACTTTTTTCAAATCTTTTTTTCTCTTGGACACTTGAGTTTTAAGACTAATTTCTGCATGTGGAATTTTATGGTGTCAAGTGCAACTTGAGAGAAATTTCACATAAATTTCTTAATTGAGTCAAACCTATATTTTGACAGAATTTGCCCGAAAAAAACCTCTAAGATCTCATTTTACGAATCCTCCAAAATACTAGCGTTTTGCCTGTAATTTGCTACAACTCAAAATTTCACACAACATGGTGTTGTCCGTCTTCACTAGACCAATTTGTGGGAGTACATTTTGGCGTAAATCTCTATTTTGTCCGCCGCTGCCCGAAACAAAAAAATTGATCAAAATGAGGCAAGGTCCAAACTTTCCCTCATAGCACCCTGCAGGACCGTCTTCACCACCTCATTCTGAAGGAGAAAAACTCCATTCCATATCGTTTAATTTCATACCGCCTAACAGGCCCGTTATCGGCCAAACCACTACACCGTTTAGTATGGGACAAAATAGCCCCCAAATATCATTTAATATTTTAACTTTACGAGTTGTACTCCTGACAAACTTTGTGAAAGGTTTCAACCTTCACTAATGACCTAATTAGTAAGCTTTTGATTCTATCTTGCGGCTGTGTAGCTTCTGGCCAGCTTCCGGTCTATCCGGAGGACACGTTTCACTCAATTAAGTTATGACGTTATGCAGGTACTTGTTTCTTAAAAATTTGCAATCGGCAAGGGCAAATTGGAATTGAGGTCACCTCGTTTCTGTAACCACAATGAAGCAGTTCTTTTGTTTTCTTCCTGGTATATTGAGTTCCAGTCAACCAAGCTGTACAGTGCATTCGGATGATCCGGGAAAGATCAATGCCCAGGAGTTTGACCAAGAAACAGCTGGTAGACAAGATCCTCGAGAACCTGAGATGTTATCCTTGTAACAATTTGATGTTTCTTTCTTTATATCACCGCTTCCATTACCGTTATCTCCACTACAATCGGAATAGAGCTCCAGTTTCCTCGCGTCCATTTTGTCCAATCTGCCAATCACGTGATCGAAATATGACGCCACAGGGTGCATTCGAGTCTATTTCTTTTCACCTCATCTCGCCATTATATGCAATATGCAGAACATATTTCAACAAACTCCACCTTGCTTATCAATGCCTGATGTTTGCTGGTACAACTGGCGAACACGTGTGGCGAAAATAAACCCAAGGTTTACTAGAACAAAACAGTATTGTTTCGTTTTCTTAACATCGGAACGTGTTCAGGGGGTTTCGAATAACACTCGAATTCTTTGCACTTCAAGAATGCGGCATTCGAATCCCTCGGGTATTTCCGAGTTTATTCTTCGTTTTGAACACTGGCATATCTGAGCCTATCGTTTCCATACGAGTTTTGTATATAAATTGCCATATGTAATTGCCTTCGCAGTCGTGTTAAGTAATTCCTCATTTTCAAAATGCATTTATTTTACTTAAAATTCTTGACATTATTTTAGTACCATCTGAAGAAATGTAAACAAACCAACATACATCTGTACAGATGTACTTTTATAAGTATCTCTTACATTGCCATAATGGAATGATTCTACAAATTGGGGTCCTAAACACGGGCATCATGTAGTCTTCAATGAGGAAAATTTGTCATCCGAGAGACCAGTCGATAGTTTGTACTGTAGTTCTTCTGATAAAAGTACGACCGTAGACACCTAACGTTACCAAAATGAAACGAAACGAAGTCTTACGTCCTACTCTTATTCTCCGGCTTAGGTTACTAAAGACGTCATACAGTGTGAAATGAGGGAAATTTGCCACAAAACGAAGTCACTTTTCAATGCTAGTCCTAAATGTACCGCAGGTTATGTCTAAACTACTGCCAGAATACCGGACCTTCAGGTAAATTAGAA
>NW_008706747.1:2575933-2655330 GCF_000327385.1 Lottia gigantea
ATCAGAAATCTCGCGTAGTAACGAGAATGTTGTCTCGGTTTTGAAATATTTTTGACGACATGTTGCCACTAGACATTATTGTTACAAATATTTTAAAGGAGTGACCCCCAGGTCAAGTAGATATTTGCCGATATTTCACTTCCAAAGATTTTATAACACATTACACATTGCGTCCACACCCTTTCAACTCTTGCAACTAGTAGAGACACAACAGTTCTTTAGTTTTGAAGATCACAAATAGTCATCGCTCTTCAGCTTTAGAGCTACAAATTGTCACACTTTTGGCGGGATTCTTGACGTACACTCGACTATCCAGGACGTCATTGTATTCAATAGTATGTAAAGGGTAAACGTTCGAGACTATATTAGCGGTAACATTCGAGAAGGGTGGTATTATTCCCTGTCAACATACAAGTGCAAATTTCTGTTTGTTTTCCAACTGAAAGTTAAATAGGACTGGTTGTTCGACACATATCAAATATCAGTTGAGACGAGTTTATCCAGTGAAAGATAAACATAGACAAACACTTGATTCAAAAACATTTCGTTTCTTTTTACCTTGGGCTTTGCTCGTTTTTGTACGATTTCTTGACACAACAAACGATCTTTGTGTGTGGGTTTCCACGCGTCCATAGACCCGTTCAAACTTGGCTTTGAATCCAAATGAGGAGGGTGGAGCCTTGTAAATGCCACCGTCGTCAATAAAAAGCGACGAACTAATAAAAATGTTGGTGATCCGCCGAAAACTAAGAAGCTCGACAGTTAGAAATCAAAATAAGTTTCCAGGTTTTTTCCCTCAGTACTCATTGCAAAACGTCTACAACAGTGAAAGCGTACTAACGCGAGAGATGTGAACGCTAAAGATAACTGGTATACAACATTGCTTTCCAAATTCCCCCATTGAACACAGTTAGTATACATATTCAAAATTCCTTACCTTGTTAAATTGTCCTACGGCATGACGTCGTCAATGGTCAAAATCGACGTCGTTCCGAGACCGCATAGGAATGCGTTTAAAAATGTAGAAATTGCATCAAAAATATTATTTTTATCAAAAACAATATTGGGTTTTAACATGATCGTGTTTTGATAGTAAATATTTTTTAATATCAATAAAAACTACAGCCATTTTGTTTTCGTGCTGATTTCGTTTTGATAGGGATATTTGAAGACTTACTCCAGCCTTTTGTGAATTGAAATGCCATAAAATGTTTTTGGTTGTTGGAGGGCAATAAGCATGGCTACAATATATCGGGCCCGTATAGGGCAGTGATATCTGTACAAAGTTTTGACATTACATCGTCAGTCCAGACTCAATTTTAGATCCCCCCTGAGATTTTTTGTGAAAATCCTTGATGCTGTGTATTTGAGAATATCACTGTGATTAGCATCCTCCGAATCCTAGTTCGAACGCGCACGTGTATTTGTTTTTTTAGATCGTTTAGGACAAATTACGTTTTAGGATGATTTTAAATCTTAATAGCATATCGCGTGACCCGCAAGAAGTTAAAAGTTTAAGATGCTATCTGTCCCCTGCTAAATATCCTAAGGGTCGGTCAAAGAAATCTTCTTGGAATGAACCCAATAATGACGAAATTCGCACCCGACCCCCAAGAAGTTAAAAGTTTGAGATGCTATCTGTCCCCTGCCCATTATCCCGGGGGTCAACCTGTACTCGAAGACACTTCATTATAATAACTATATCATAACCATCTTCGCATTCTACCCATTCTTAGCGACAATGCAATTAACTTCTCCACCCTCAGCGACAATGGCGGGGGTCAAACCGGCTCAACATGGAGACCGAAATCGGATCAATCAAAACAAATCAAACAAAAACTGTCAAAATCAAAAACTGGCGATCGGAGTTTAAGCAAAATATTATTTGATTGTTTTATAAGTACAAGACGTGCTTAATTTATACCCCACGCGTCACAAAGCGGGTAGCTGATCTGCCAACCGACACCACCCCCTCGAAAATTCTTGACCCCCTTTGACCTTACCCTCTCAAAACCTGCTTAATACATCAACTAAGTATGATTAGGTGCTATTAAGTGCTTTTTTGACATGTCTTGAATTTTTTTCAATAAATTTTCATATTTTTCATTAATTCGTCAAAAATGTCACTATTTACTATGAAAAAATGTAAAAAAAAACTATCCCCTTCAAATCAACCTTTTATATATTTTTGGTTAATTTCGATGGCACTTCGTCTTAAAAAGTAGAACGTAAAACTCCGATTTGTTTCGTGTCATTTTTTCAGAATTCATTTTTAAAAATCACTTCAATGCAATTTGATTCTTGACCGGCGAAATTGAAAGTCGAGTTGACAGCCTAGGACGAAGAGTGCTTTTAACTGCGTGGCATGCAAGAGGATTGACCAAGGATCAGCTGGTAGACAGGATCCTCTAGAACCAAAATTGTTACCCTTGTAGAATAATTGTCGAGAGGATTGACCAAGGATCAGCTGGTAGACAGGATCCTCTAGAACCGAAATTGTTATCCTTGTAAAATCATCGCTTAGTTAGACGATTGTCTAAGGACCAGCTGGTAGACCGGATCCTCGAGAAATTTGCTATCAGTGTAACACAGTTGTTCCTGTTTTTCCCCTGGGCTACCAAATCCAAGAAACTGGTTTGATGCTTGCGTTCATCATACTTTACCAAAGTTCAAAACATGTGCTACAACACGAAGAAAATATTGGACTCTTTGTCCAAATTAACGATTTTCCGTCAACTTAAGGAACCGTGAGAGCAGAAATTCGATATTCAAGTACCCAATCCCTCCAGAATTCATTAAGAAAAGCGAAAAGGCGACAAAAACCAGCCGAGACATCTCATAAGAGGCTTTAAACCAAAAGCCGAGAAAATATTAGCCTCGATCATAAAGAGCCAAATTTATATGAAAGATTAAAGTGACTGGAAAATCAAATCTACGAATCTGCCGGAAGCCACGTGACTAGACACTTGATTAGTGTTGAATTGGGCGGGAAAATCTCGTCTGGTCCTGAGGCTCACGTGATTAGAACCACTAACTGCCTACTTAATAAAGTCTTTAAACCAAACCTCCGACATGTTTTACACCCGCCATATTGATTTCTGTTCGACATCACTAGGATTTCCTTAAAACGTCTTGCAATTGAATAAACCGGAAACTCATTTTCCGGAAGTTCCGGGCTTGACGACACCGGAAGTACATCGACAGCGACACCCGACACAAGATATCAAGGAAGCGATGTGTGGATTTGATGGAGTTGGCGTGAGAAGGATATCCACCCAAAATGACAATGTCGTAGGCAGCTTGTCTGCAAATTCTCAACGTTTCCATAGCCTTGATTAGTGAATGGTGACATTCCCATGTATGACGTCATTGATCATAACTGACCGTGAAGATGCCGGGAAGCGTCGATGGTTTAATCTTGTGCACCACGTGAAAACGGGAAAAGAGATTTTAATTCTGAAAAGTGATACAAATACTGGTTTGAAACTGAGTCTCAAGAAAAGACGAGTTGTCATTTTCACTTTCAAACGTGGATAATTCTGTACACACATGGATTTGAAGACTTAAATTTTGACGGTGGGCTATGAACACTTTTATTGATTAGCTAAGGTATGATTGGTTGAACGGATGGCGAACTTATCCCTTTAAGAAGGACCTCCCAAACATTGCATGCACGTGTAAACCCAGATCGCCGTGCCCTAGTGTATATATCATATATAAAATACTTTCTGAAATTATCCTTTACGCTTTCATTGATGCGTATTCGCAGGTGTTCTCCTGGACTGGGTACAGTTTCTTAATCGACTTTAACTCTAGTTTCGTTTTCACCATTCTACAGATATACCTCGTGGCATTCTGCGTTTGGTTTCTCAATATATAGAAAATACTCCCCTATAGAAGCACTGGCCAAGGTCACAATAAGAGAACATTTAGTGTATGACTTCCTATGGGGCTTTCTAACCGAATTAGGATAGAACTGTTGTACTGTTTCTATAATATGCGGCTCTCAAGGTCCTAAACCGCCCTAGTTTCCCCTTGTGCTTTTCACTTTTCACTTTATAAGGTCATTACATCTGCAATGTGGTACTTTTCCGAAATACCTAATATTACTCTACTATTGAGCTTTCAACTTTACATCTTCAGAAGTAATTCAACTCGACTCACTTTCTTACAAATTTAATATTTTTCTCCGTTTCATAAATAAATTACAAAGTTTCGACAATATTACACCCTACACTAAGCTGAAGAATTTCTATAAATATTGCATGTTGAATTTCCGTAAAAACAGTATTGCTATTTTAGCCCAATTTCAAAAACCGTTTCCTAACTCAATTTCCCACAGGTCAGCCATTTGGAGTCCATATGAAAACTAGTTGTTTGTGCAAGTGCGCTAAACTGTCGAAATCTATTTGAAAATGAAACCGGATATGCATATAGCATGATTGGCATGCGCGACAGCGTATCTTTAAGTAAACTGTTTTTCAAAATGGCTGACAGAGTGATTGATAAGCGAGAACAGGTGCGAGAATTAGCGAGATTCTTTGATATTCTCATTGAGAAAACCCGATATTTTCTTCGACAAGTGAAATTAGATTAAGAAGCCTCTCGGTTTACAGTTTGTAGCAATTTGTGGCCGGGTTTCTTTCATCTCGTTGAGTTATCGCGAGAGTTTATTTTCACTTCTCGACTATCTCAATGATAACTGATAAAATAACCAAACATCGGAATAAAAATTGGAGATAAATTATGTTTAATTCTGTGAATGAATGTTACGAATTGTGTGTACGTGTATTCGAACGCACTACAGAATTCGAATTCGATCAATCACATTAAAATGTACATCATGGGATTTTTCGTTTCGTTTTTGTATGTTTACGACAAAATTAATTTTTGTAACTTTTTAATGAAATGATAGAGGGGGAAAGACCTGTCATTGATGCAGGACGGGAGCTGACATGGAAATGGGTCTTGTCGTTCGATGTGACACATTACCGAGGCCCCGTGCTATAGGCTGCACTCTTTAAAAGTTTCTCGACTGTTAGTAATGAATGACCCAAAATGTTCTCATTAGTTTAACAGGCTTCAAATAATGTCTTGTTTCAAATCATTTGTACTTTTGTTATTTGTTGATAAATACTATCTTGAAGGCAGTGACTATTTATAGGCTCGATTAATTAGTCGTAGGTGATTAGGGAGTGGGTCGTTTCATCTAACCTAGTTGTTTATAGCCTGTGATATACTAGGCTAATGGTCAGTTCAACCGAACGCAACCCACGTCTCCTTATTTAGATCTTGGTCCATTTTTGGATTTCTTAAGTCTTTGGAAAGACGAAGTGACATGTTTTGTAAACGTTCAGAACGATTGGACATTTGGGTATCCTACACGTTATCAGAATTCGTTCACTAGGTTTCAGACGGTGTTTACGTTTATTCCGATATAGTAAAAATGCCCTGGATCCTTTTTAGAATCTATTATCTTAGACAATGAACATATTTATAGCTGCCGATCCTTGTAAAAAAGGATAGTTGAAGAGCACTAAAAGGCTTGACTATTTGCACGACATTTTGATTGTAATAAGATTGTGTAAGAAAATATGCCTTTCAAGACTATCTGCACTGGATATTTGTTCCGTCCTAAATTACCCTTTTAAGCACAATAATTTCACAATAAAGATCTAATGTGACAAATTTTTATTTATCAACCGTATTCGGTGGTCAGTTTAATTGTTCGGTTGTTAATAGACGATTTCTCTGTTTATCCCGAGAGAGCATTGAAAAATATCCCCAAGAAAGTAAAATTCTGTTGGATCAAACTAGAACAAGTAGTACATTTGTCAAGGTTAAATAGAGGACAATTGGCAAGAGTTCTGACACGTTATGGTGCTACTAGATGTCAAATTGTACCCAAAGTAATAACGTAAATGGTAGAAAATATATCTCAAAGTATTCGGTGGTGAATACAAGTGTTCGGTTGTCACAAAGCCTAAAACTTTCCAAAGTCTGGAACTACTCAACGTCAAACTAAAGTTGTTATCATTTTTATATAACAATTTTCTAGAAAATTATTCTTTTATACTCTAGTGGGGAAATCCAAACCTTCATTTTAGACAACATCAAAACTTAGCGCCACATGTGTTGACAATCGAGTGCGCCCATGTTTCGACCAGACGTCAAAACGGTGGTAACCATGTGTTCGAACGCAACTGTGAACTGCATTGTGGGAACGATAAGCTTTCAGAAGATCAAATATTGCATATTCTTGCGGTTACTTATAACCATGTGTATTTTAGACGTATTGAACCATTTTTTATTGTTTCATTTGTGACTTTTGGTAAGATTTGATGCGAAACGTCTTGTAGGTCTGTGTTCAAGATGTGCTTTACTTTCAGATTGCGAGGTTTTTCAGTTCATGTAACTTGGTTGTTACTTAGTATTACATAGTGGAACTCGTAATGCTTCTTGTCAATCATGGAGTCTGATGGACGCAAGATGTTCAGCGGAGAGCGAACTTGATTGACTCTTTCGGAAAGTTCATAGGTGTCTGAAAATGTTTCAGATTTTTTCCACCATTACATTGAGGATTCGGTGTTCACATTGTCAGTTAGGTCATATCTTATCGTCATCTTACTCCACTATGTTCAGACGTAAAACTCCATTTTTGGTACGATTCTATTCAATTTTTACATACCAGAACACCCAATGCTACTGTACTATTTTGTTTGTCAACCATTTCAGAGAGTCCACATAGGTAATAAGGTTTATTTGATATCTTCATATACACATAACTAAATGAATTTTCATTAAAATATGTAAATACCAATTGCTAAATATACTCTCAAATTGGCGGGAATCGCTTTCCCATCTGACTGACATTAAAATCATCTGCTAACGTTCGAATCATCTGGTTTATACAAAGAATATCAACGTCTACCAATGAATTGCAGGAAATTGGCAATGCCAGTGCTGTGACGAACGGTTGGAATGATATGCCGTGCTTTCTCTATCATGCTCAGACAGGTGTGGTTATAGATACTGGTAGCCACAAAAGGGGGTGGATTGAGATGGGGTGGGAGCAGATTTCGAAATGCAAAAGGCCACAAAAATAAGTAGAGAGATCAGTGGCTAACAAAGTGGTGTTGGGTTTCACTTCCGGCTATTTCAATATTTCGGATATGTCACCTTAATTTCACTTTATCAGTGATAGTTCAAAGGGGCTGACATAGAAAAAGTGTCCAATCATTCGACAAATTGCCTCATTGTCAACTCGCCCACTGACTTGTTATTTCTTCTGTAGTCCCCTTTTTCAAATAGATCACGAAATTCTGGCATTCTTACAACGTTAGGAAAGAATGTTGGGTGTGTCGGCGTTTCATCCCCACCGTTTATCTAAAACTTCAGACTTGACACAAGGTGTCACTCCTGCCAAAAACTTAACTAATCACATTGAAAACATGCGCGTGCACTTATTGACTTTTGGATTCGCACGTGCAGAACATTCCTGATGCCTTGCAGATTTTTTATTGTGATTGTTTTCGGTGAGTTATTGTTTATTTGAGTGAAACGGACGCCCACTATTTATCAATGAACGGCGCTAATTGGACGTATTCGGTGAAACAATGCATCTCCGATGATAAACTATTGTATAGTCGTTTCGTCCTTAGATTCTGTATAAATGTTACTTGTAGAATACATTATTTGGGACAGTCAACATGAACAAACCCACAGACAACCTTTTCCATCTTGGAATATATTTCGGTGTCCCTATGCGCAGTCACGTAGAAAAGTGTAGATTACTAGTTGACTCGTCATTCTAATGGCGTCATGCTTATTATAAGGGTGCATACAAATACATCACACAATTTTTAAAAGTAAAACGAAGATATTTTATTTACGAGATGGATTTATTTCCAAATATCAAAAACAATATGAAAGCAACGAATAGGGTGGGCGTCTTTCACATAAAACAGATTCCATAATTTAACAAAGCAGCACTTGAATGACAAACGTACACACATTTCATGTTGGATACAAACAAATTTCAGATCACGTAATATGAACCGAAACTATAACCGAAAAAAATAAAATTAACTTAGTACACATTTTGGATTTCTTAAAAAATAAATATAAAATTTCATATTTATAAATCTAAAAAAATCATCCTCAATTCATTTAAAAATGGAAAGGTTGGGGAAGTGGTTTTTTCTAGAATTATTAAATTCTATAAAAATATTGGTTGCAGGGAATTGTTTTATGATCTATAGGGCCCTAATAGACAATTTCATGGCTACCTCTATCCCAACAACATTTTGCCATCATGGGCCATAATCAAGAAGTTGGATTTCATTATTATTATGCCTGTGAATTTAGTGTCATAATGCTTGTGAATTCATTATCATTCTGCTTGTGAATTTATTATCATTATGCTAATTTATAATCATTATGATGGTGAATGCATTATCATTATGCTTGTAGGCTAAATGCATTATCAATATGCCTTTGAATTCATCATCATTATGCTTGTGAATTCATTATCATTATGCCTGTGAACTCATGATGAAGGGTTTGAAATTCATTATGCCTGTGAATTCCTTATCATTGTACTTTTGCAATATGCTTTGGGACATTGAATAGAGACAAATTCATCGTTATGGTAGCGAGGTTGGTCGGTTATTTCTAATTTGATTGGTTGGTAAATATTACGAACGCCTGTGGAGAGAAATATTCACAAAGGCATACGACAAGATAACCGCTTAAAATCGGTTCCAAATTTATACATAAACACATAATATATAAATAATAATAATAATATATTAAAACAAACGACGATTGGTCGAATTTTCATTTTTCAAAAATATTTTGACGTCATTTTGTTACGTGACGTCATTTGTCTTTAGTGACGTTAATCCTCTCTAACCTACATTGATTTGGTGCTGAAATACTTCCACATGTTTATCCATAGTATTACAGTTTTTCACATAATAGGTCTTTATTCACTGGATGTTCGTTTATTTTTGTCTCGTTTATCACGACATCCACTATTGTTTCGTTTTGTTATCTGCAAAAGATAAGGAATTCTAAGTTTGTTTTTGTGGAATTCCAGCCACCGATAGTTTCGTTTCGCGATCTGATACAGATGCTAATTTGACAATGCCTCAGCTTGATAATCACATCTTTAGTTTCACCTACTTCCTGTTTGTGATAACGCCACCTGGCGACTATTACCGATAGTCTTAATTGTCCAGTCTTCAATTATACCATACAGTAACCTGTACCTTCTGCCACATTGGTAGTTCGAACAAGCACGGAAATTGGCTGACAACATGGAATCGTCTGACACACTTATTAGTTCGGTATCTGCAGATGCTTCCAGCGTCAGTTGCCAATGCAGAAGTTATTTGGTTTGGTTGCCATGGAACTCATCGAAGCGACACAGATTTGAGATTCTGGGAAATTTAAGAGTCAGCAACTTTTGAAACTTTAGGCTACTTTGAATTGTCATATTCGATAATCGTTCAAGAGTTTCTTTTCATGATATCCAACACAAACTATTGAACACATCCACGAACTCTAATTTTCTCATATGTTTGGAAACACAAACAATCGAACACACCAATAAATCTCAATTTTTGTCATTAGTTCAAAACACAAGTAATCGATTGCATCGTGGAATTAATTCAGCGCACCAATCGAACTGCTAAAAATGTCTGAGATGCTGTTGCTATTCTGGTCGGCATCGAGCGAGGGTGTCTGGAGGTCCGAGAGTGAGGGGGAGGAGCTAATGTCAGAAACGGCTGGTGATTGGTTCTTTGACATGTCATCCATGGATAAGGAATCGTTGAGTTTGTCGTCTGACGGGGATCCTGGATTGTCGCCATCTTTACTATCTGGTTCTGTTTTTAAAACGTTTCGTCTGTATTTAGCACGTGCATTTTGAAACCAGACCTAATAATAGAAAAAATGTGAATCATGAATAATAAATAACACGGGTTTTAATGTATTTTTGTACTTCGAATGTGGATTCATTCAATCAAAGGCAATGTTAGATACAGATACTAAAAGAAAACGAAACATTAAAATTTTGTGTGTAGCCTGTTTAAAACTGAACGAAATATTTATATAGAAATTTGCAAATATTAAAAGAAAACGAAACATTAAACTTGTGTGTAGCCTGTTTTAAAACCAAACGGTACAATTTAACTTGTGGGTAGCCAGTTCAAAAGAAAACGAAACATTAAACTTTGTGTGTAGCCTGTTTTAAAACCAAACGAGATTTGAAGTTTGCTGCAAGTTTTTATTTGACAATTATCGCCGAATAGAAGGCGGTTTTCTGAGCAAACAACCCGACATGAAAAAGTATTATTCAATTTTGAAAGATATCATTGAAACGCAGAACGATTGAATTCGGCAAACAGAGGGGTCGTCGGGTCACTTTTCTAAACACGTAACGTGTGTCCATAAAACAAGCTCGAGGATTTTACACAAGTATTTGTACATTTACTCGTGGAAAATGGGAATAAACACTCGAAATACAATGACGTTTTTCAAAACAAACATTGTCATGAGAATGAAGATAAAAAAAATTCAAAAATATGTCCCGAATTTGCTTTTTAACGTCACAGACGCAATAGGATACATTTTTAAGCAAGTACTTATCATACAACTCGCTTTTATGCATTCAAATTTCTCGATGTTCTGAAAACGGTAGGTAAACATCCAATCGTGCTTGGTCGGTAAATGGCGGGAAAATTTATTCGTTTGGTTCATACAAAAGGTGTCACGAGTGACAGATATCTATTTTTGCCCTTGTAAGAGTATTTATCAATATTTGCTTACAAAGGGCAGCGTAATGTATAGAAATTTACATTGGAAAATTGATATTGTGTCGCTAGCCCGCCTACATCGCAGAGGACGTTATTGTATATATACAAAACCTTACAAATATCCGCCTTACAACTTGCATAATGGCCACCATTTGAACAATTTCGCTCAATATCCAACATTATTATTTGCAAATACTTTTGATATTTTGAAATCAAGTGTGAAAAACGTGTTATGAATAATTCAGATTCTGCCGTTTTTTGAATAATGCGTATTTGTATATTGTAACTAAACTGTGGCATTTTGTGTGTGGTCCATGTGAACGCTTTCTTGGGACCACCGAAAGGGAAGTGGTCACAAGTCCAACCACAACGACGGTAATAGGTGTTCCGTAACACCCCTCACCTAATACCCAAAGCCCCCCCCCCACCCCCCCAAAATCCCCTATCCGCCACCCATACCCTGTTCCCCTACTTTTTTCATATCGAGTCATATTTTGTGAATTGAAAAAAAAAAACGCTTGGAACCATTTCATGCACGTTGTAGGAACAATGGTGCCATTGAAAAATACCAGCACAAATTAGCCCCATCCCCATAAACGTTTTCTCCTTCGAGCTCATTTTCAATTTTCCATATTCTGTTAAATTTCAGTGAAAGGAAAAAAAATTGCTTGGAACCATTCCATGCAGGTTGCAGGAACAATGGTGCCATTCTCCGAAATTACCAGTACAAATTACACGATATGAAATGTGTGTTTTGAGGAGAGAAAATGAATATTGTGAAAACAGTGAATGATAAAAACATATTCATGATAATCTTTCTACAGGTTTCTGTTTTAATTCATTTCGACCACACACAGTTCTTGTCTTAAAGGAATTGAAATTAAGTTTTACTCGTACATCTGTGCTTCAGATTGGGCTGATGGGCAACGCTGTGGAGTGTGCAATAAGGGAAATTTTGTCAGGACATCAGTAAAGGGATCTTTAATGTGCTCAGCCTGCTGTAGTAAACGAATCCAACCCCTGATTATTCTCTTCACCAACTGATAGATCAATTTTATTTTTAAATAACCCTTTTCAAAATGAAAATTCGACTGCTAGTTTGTCTGCAATCAATGAACATTGTACCAGTAAAAGTGGCGATAGTAAAAGTCTTCATGCCAATATTAAAAGCTACCCAGATCTTTAAATTTATAAATTGATAAAGCTATCATTATTGCTCTAAGATCTTTCAATTATCCCTTTAACCAACACAAGAACATGTTCATCAAATTTTCACCTTTAACAAATCTCTCAATTAATTTGTATCCGATTTGAAATTCAACAGTGTTAAACGGTTTATTTAATCAATTTTTATCCAAGTGGGTTTCATGCAGTGTTAAACGGTTCTCGACTTGTGGCTTAATGCAATTACTGGCAAAATTATCTTGAACGATTTTCTTGAGACTTGTCTTAACGATCCAAGTCGAACATTTTTCTAACAAAATCACATTTTTGTTAAATCATAAATTTTAAATAAATATTTACAGAAAGAAATATTTCTTCGTTTTTTGTAATAATAATTCCAAAATTTTAATTAACTGGAACAAAACGAGAGAAACGTCACTCTTTTTGACGCATCAACATATTAAATACTAAAATAAAGCCACTGTTTTCCTATCTACCGCCATATCAATTGTCGCTCTTTTTTGACGCATCAATATATTCAACTAGACCAAAAACCAAGATTTTCCTATCTACCACCATGTCATATGTCGCTCTTTTTTGAGGCATCAATTTATTCAACTACACCAAAAAAAACAACTGTGTCGTCCTATCCTTGCAATATGGCAACACGACACGAAAACAGGCCGTTCTCTTCAAGATGTCGGATGTCTATAAACACACGTGTTTTTCATATTTAACCATAATATTTTCAAATATTTCATGGCAAATTTATAAACAATTTTAATCAAATGTAATGCTTGTTACTATTAAGATTTATAGTTTTATAGCTTGACACGTCGTTTAACAAATAAATTCGGGAAATTAGAGCCGTGTAGTCCAAATTTGGCGGTCAATTTAAAGATTTTTCGAATTTTCGTTTAATATGGCCACCTTTGAAGCAGATTCTTGAACATGTTTAATTTTTTCCATGTAATTTCGAAGATTTTGAGAGTATTTTTTGATATAAATTTTTCTAAAAATTCATTCATTCCTTCCAAAAATTCAAAAATCATTTTACAAATTCATTCATTCATTCATTCATTCATTCATTCATTCATTCATTCATTCATTCATTCATTCATTCATTCATTCATTCATTCATTCATTCATTCATTCATTCATTCATTCATTCATTCTTCAATTCATGCATTCATTCGATAGTCAATTCATTCGTTCGCCAATTCATTCATTCATTCATTCATTCATTCATTCATTCATTCTCTGCAAGTCTAAGATTTCCCAAGAAAATGCCGTATAATCCCTGAATTAAGTAGGCTATATTTCGTATCGTGTCAAACTAGTGGAAGCCAAGTTTTAGATTTCAACCCAAGTTTTCAAGACGTTTAATTAGTAACATCCGTACTGACTCGAATTTCACTGCCAATTTGTTACTATTTTCTTAAAACTGGGGCAGAATTTGGCTGGATATAAAACTTATGAGACAGTGGTGTGACTAAAAAACGACATTATTCGCATTCAAACGAAGCAATAGTAACGATTAACATTTTTGAACATATAAAATACTAAAAAATAAAAACTCTAGCTCTATTGAGAAATAAGAAAAAATCTGTTTGAATTTGGACATATTGGTGTGCCTATTTAACCAATTTAATCGCATATAACAAAATCGAACGAATTGAATTTTACATACTTTCAAAATAAAGTTACATATTCACAGTTTGTTATTGTTTATTATGGTTATATTCGATATTTAGTCACCCTTTTTTTTCAAAATAAAACATTTTTTCAAATGTTCCAAAATTTGATTTAAATGTCATTTTTTTTCAGATGTTTAAAAATGATTTTACAAATCAAGATACATAACCCAGTGTTTGTTTTGTGTACGTTAAAGTCAAAATATTTTGTACGATTTAAGTAAAGATAGTGTAAACATCAGATCTTGATGCTGGCGATAAGAAAACAGTTTGTAGCGATTCGGCTATAGATAGACCATCTTACATAGATTTGATTTCTAGATAACCGACATGGCATCTATCTAATCTGTTTCGGGAGTTGTGACGTCATTAAACAAATATTGAAAATTGTAATTGTATTTTAAACACTGAATATCCTTTGTTTATTGTAAATATTTTTTTTAAGTAGAAAGATGGTAATATTCATTCATTCATTCATTCATTCATATCATTCATTCATTCATTCATTCATTCATTCATTCATTCATTCATCCATTCATTCATTCATTCATTCATATCATTCATTCATTCATTCATTCATTCATTCATTCATCAGTTCATTCATTAATTCATTAATTTTTTCATTCATTCATTCATCATTTCTCACCGAAACTAAGAATCTGAATGAAGCGACCGAAGCACTTTCTAATATTTGCACTCAGTGTGAGGGTAAGGGTAAATAAAAATAAACAGCCTTATATAATGTTATACACAGTTAAAGTTTACCAAAATATCGAGCAGGGTGATTCGGTGTACGATTCGTTAGAAAATAATCAACTTTAGGTCAGCTGAAAAATCACAGTGGCCTGCCTATCGAGTACACATGTAGTGGAACTGTGCGTCGAATTTTTATTTTGAAAAGAGTTAAGGATAGTTGAAATTTAGTTTCACCATTGAAACTGTTTGATTCAGTGTAGATGGTTTGTATTAACCGTTGCTCATTGAGTTAAATGGGTAATGGTAGCAGAACTATACGTCCAATTTCAATACTAAAAAGTACTACGGGTAGTTGAATTGAATACTATACGCTGGTAAAGCAAATATATACATATGTATACTGTATACTCCTTAGTGTTCAAAAAAAATCCACAACTTTGGTTTGAAATCAAATGAACAATATTAGCTATGTGAACTCTCTAAATGGGATTATGGGTTGAAAAAGAGATGGAACATATCCTTACCTGTAAAACTCGCTTATTTAACCCCGTTTTCTGTGCCAGTTGTTTTAAATCTTTAGCGTCTGGGTTGTGATTTAGCGCGAAATATGACTTCATCGTCCGTAACTGATGGTGTTTGAAGGAGGTTCGGACTCTTTTTTGCCGAGATCCTTGACTATGGTAGGATTCTCGATCTAAAACTTCTCCTGGTCGTTCGCCATTATCAAGGGGACCCAAACCTGAAAAACAGAAAATAAAAAATGAAATTTTGTTTTATTCTAAATTGATTGAGGTTGAGATATAATATGGTTGTTTAAGTTGTTTTGGGTTATTAACGTTAATAAGACACACCCAACACAAGATTGTTATAGCCTATTGCATCTGCAATGCATGGATGGAGAGGATAATTAAATACACTAAAGAAATGAATGAAGGATTGAATGAATGAATGACGTATTTAAGCTATAAATTTATGTTTAGCATTTTCAAAATCAAATCGATCTGGAATAGTCTCTAAAAGTTTTGAAACAGATTAGGCGAAAACCGTAAACCAGAATTGCATCTCCCAAATCGTCAACTGATTTAAATAACACGGCAATTATCACAATAATTATCAAGGGAATTAATTGTGTGTTATAATTCTATAATTTACACCCTAGCATTTAATACGGCAATCCCTTGTTGTTTAATCGAGTTTGTGGTGATCCGCGAAGCTTAATGGCCCAGGAACAGCTTTAGCGTCACGAAATCAGCACGACAGTTCTACTTGCTTCTCAGTCCTAGCAAACGATTCCAATTAGGAGGCACTGATTTGGCCAATCAAGCACAATCCTATTTAAGTCTTAACGTCTTGGATAGTTTGTCAGAAGATTTAATGATTTACTTGAGTCTTTGGAATCGTTCCAGGAATTTCGATTTGTAAAATCCGATAAATTGTGGAATCTTAACACGAAAGAATGTCCTCAAGGATACAGAGAAATTTTTTTTTCCCTGAAAGAAAAACGGAACGATGATATTTTGATTTTTTTTTTAGAAATAAAGCTTGCTTAAGAATTTCAGGCAATTATTCACAAAGAGACGTTACTTAATATTTTTGTTTCGTATTTTGGGTTAAAGAAAATTCCTAACGAAAAATACAAAAATTCGAATTCTAAGAATGGTCATAATTATGTATACTTCATTAGTTAACTATTGTTTCGTTTACAACTAATCTTGATAAGACGATCACAAAATTTGTACGATAACAACAAACGTAACAAAAGTCATAAAATTGCAGTCAGGTGTTTAAGAAGGAAATAAACTAGAAAATGATGGCCGCCAGAAATCTAAATATTTGGTTTCTGTGCCGATTTCGACGGTTTACTTTGTTTTTGAACGCCTCATAAAATTCCCTCAGCTGTTCTCTTATCGTTATTCTTATTTGCCAACTCCCTAGGGGGCGCCACTTGATTCCATCACTTTCCCGCCACTTTCATGGTGTTCACGCATAGTTCTCGTCAATTCTCGTATTAAAGTATGATTTATATTCTGTAGGGAGTGAAAGCCAGATGTACACGTCAATTTTTTTTTCATTTTTGAGAGAAAATCAGAATTTTATAAACAGGCTATATATGCCTCGTGTATTCTCACTTTTGGGCATAGGTAGCCTGCGCCCTCATTCGTTTCCTTTCATGAATGATTACCAAATTTTAATAAATCTGTCCAAGGTCGGTGCCATGTTAGGTTTTCTAATGCACCCCTCCCCCTTTCTACCACCCTTCATCGTGTTGTCACGGCTTTAGTACGGTTCGAACTCTATTTACACGCACTGGCAATTTAATGGCATGTCCGTAGAGCCTCGTTAGAGCTATAATTTGTGGGGCACTTTGACAACCGACATAGATTTAATATACGTACCAAGCTGGCTGTGTTTATTTTACGGATTTTTAGAAATGTTACGCAAGAAAAGAAACATTGACATGTAAATTAAAAAACAAAATTGAAATGAATTTTACAGAAAATTTTGAAAGAAAACGACACTTTTTTGATTATTTGAAAAATATGGAATTTTGGTAAACTGAAAATTTCAAAAATATTCCAGTAAAATTTGAAGGTCAAGGACAATTTTCCTTGTTTACGTTTCAGACTTCAAAGTATTTTCGAAGTTTCGTTCCCCGGGGGATACGTTCACATCCTCTTACGCACGAGTTTGGATTCCAAACTCCCCCGAAAAAGTTTGACCTTTAAGAGTTTTCTGATTTATATTGTTTTATTTAGAGAGTATTTCTAAATATAGTTTCCAGGGACAAAAATAGACTTTTATACAAATATGGAATTCTTTGATTTGTTTTTTGTTTTGAAACGTAGTGCCTCGAGTTTTTAGAATATTCTGAATCAAAAAAAGGGATAAAGGAAAAAAAAATCAATACTCGTGGAAATCGTTTCGAAATACATAATTTAATGTAAAGAACTCTCTATAGAATATAACAGTTTATAATATGCTCAACTAGAGTAACGAGGTGTATCACTCTTCAGAGTAGTATACGGCACCAGGTTTGCCTACAAATTCATATTAATAAAATGGATAATCAAAACTTTTAAAATATCTCAACAAGACAAAAATTTATCAAAAAATAAAATCCATTTGCAGACAGAAAATGTCACCTCCGGTACCAAAACACGACAATGTATCAAAACAATATAAGCTGAAAATTTGACAAGCAGGGCATCAAAACATAAGTATCAACTACAGGGAAGGAATCCGCGTATTGAATCATGTTTGTTTTCAATCTGCATACACCCACACGTAAAGAACATTCCTTCATGCTATCTTTTTTCTTATCCATGCATCTCTAACGGTAAATTCGGTCCATATCAGATTTTTGTCGACATATGAACCAAGAATTTGACAAGGGGCTATCACTTTTTATAATCCACCCGGCGTTTTATTATGAAATAAAATATTTGACACATTCCTTTCCCATGTTTTTATATTTTTATATTTTCGTTTTGGAGTAAATTTGATTCCTTAATATGATATATGACGTTTTGATGCGATGATAGATCTATGAACAGATGACATGTACAATGAAGAATTATATCGTTTTGTGGTTAAATTCGGATTTTTTAATGTGTACAAATTTTTATATTTTCGCTCCAAAATGAGGCTTTAATACTATGCAATGAACAAGCTTAGTCTATGCGAAATTTAATGTAGTAAATTTTCGTTTCGTAATACATTCGATTCCTTGTTTTGAATTTGCTGCATGGTTTTTGCTAGAATGGCTGACGAATTGCTAATCTCTCAAGGCAGAATAAACGTCATGCTGATATAGAACTTTCATAAAATTATGCCACATCTTTTTTTATAATACTTGATATGGTAAAAAGCAAGATACGGACATAAATGCATATTTTCGTTTCATAGGCAAACTTGTTGGCATTCTAGAAAATATACTAAATCATTTTCAAGACATATCATCGATGTAGATAATTTTATATGAGTTTGAAATTTGACATTTGTCATAATATTTTCGTTTTTTATTTAATAAGATTTCACAATTTGATTACCAGAAGCGTTTTTATTTTTGTATTCCGATTTTTGATATTGATATAGTTTCGTTTTATTTTTGTTTAATTTTTCAATAAGAGAGTTAAGAAATTTAAGTAGTGAATCGCTGGTTGTTTTGATGTAAGCGATTGTAGTTGTTGATCTAAGCGGACCTGTTACGACGACCCCGTATACTGGAATAGTTTGTGTATTTTGGCAGAAAAGATTTACATTACAATATAAACTGGGCGTCGCTATCAAGTGCCAGTCAACAAACTTTTAAAGGGATGTGGTCGTCTAAATTCAAAAAGTCGTCATAACCTAATTACAGATTCCCTTAACACTTTTAAGAAAGGAAATATGACTTTGGTCTCACATGTAAACTTACTTGAATGTTAATAAGAGTCTGGTACCGTCGCCACTACTGCCTGTAAAGGTTGTTTATTAATTGTAGATGTAAAAGACAAAATTAACAGTTCTGATAAGTATTACAGGTAAATGAAACTAAACTATCATTGGCTGAATGTTAGACAGGACCATGTCACCTTGGTGTAATGGACCTAATTCTGACTCGTGTAAAACTAAAGAGTCTATGTTTGTCCCCATGTGCTGAATGTTAGGCAGGACCATGTCACTTTGGTTTAATGGACCTAATTCTGACTCATGTAAATATACCAATCGTTAGATCATGGTATCACTTTAAAATATTGTGTAAAAACAACTGAATGTTTATTGCTCATAGAAGGAAATCGAAACAAGTAAAAATTCTCCAAAAAAATGGCGATACGGCTAAGTCCCACCTGCCAAACTGATCTCTCAAACTGAATATGTCATAGAGAGAATCGAGGCGTTAAATTTGGTTTTGAGAATAAATATTGTTGTAAGTATTGAAACGGACTAGTGACGTCACGGGCCGCTTATCGCGGGAAAAGTCACGTGACAGACACTTCCTGTGAATGTATTTTCGACAAGGTAAAGATTCTCAGAATGTCAACATTTGTCCACAAAGCTGTGAGAACAGATTTAAGTCCTTTCGGAAAACCGACGGTCAAATTTCTTAGCTTCACGAAGACAGTTAAGAACTGAATTGGTCATTTCAAATGAACTGTTTGAAATCCCCCCACCCTCCTCTTAAAAAAAACTCTTACAAAGACAGCATCTAATCTTGAAGACAATCGGAACTGAATTGTTTTGGTCATTAAAAATTCCAGAGATTGTTTCGGCCAGAAATAAGGATGTTGAAAGACGAGGCTAACCAAACCATGTTGATAAACCTGGTCATATATTACGGTCGTCTGCTAGTTAAATCTGACAGACGACATGCCAAGAATCCCGCCACAAATGATCGGCTCCATTTACACCCCGACAGCCGAAACGAGATTACTCGTTTACGACTTATTTACGACTATCGTTGATGACAGATCTAATGAGACTTATTTATGGCAAGCAAAGCATTGAATTCTGGGTAATGATAAAATACAGGTTTTGTATTTTGTTAAAAAAGACGATTTACTTGCTATACTTTGAAATATTTATATGAAAAAAATCGTAATGTATATTATCGGCAATTTGGAGTCCATGCCTATTTTTTTTTGTTGGAATTCACGAATTTTAACTTTTTGATGATTTGATAGCTGTCAGTCATCGTTGGAACACTTCAATTACGTCATAACATTGAAAGAAGATACGAAAATTTGTTGTCCACCTGTTGTAAAAAATCTGTCGTCTGCCATTTCACTTCCGGTTTCTGTTACAGCCACCATATTGAAATTCATCATAATATCATTATAGGGACGTACTTTCACCTCGATTTCATCATTTTCGTTTCCATATTTTATTATCAATCTTATAAAAATTCAAATATGAACGTTTCGTTTAGTTTGATTTCGAAAGTTACAAAAATCGGACTACGCCAATTAATTTTCGCCAGTAAGTAAGTAAAAAACGAAGAGTTAGAATGAAGAGTATTAAAAGATAATATTTAGTGGTGATAGTTTCCACATGTGACCCGGGAAATTCTTTAACTTGTTCTTAAATAAAATGAAAACATAGCTGTATATTAGAAACCCTTTAACTTTGAATCTTATAAAAATGCGAGTCTGGATGGCCGCAATTTTGAATTTTCAAAATTTGTTTCTATCAGCTTGTGTATCCCAAATTTTTCAAATGTTTTTTTAAAGATGGCTTCCAGCATTTTCAAGCAAACTTTTCATTTATTGGTGTTTATAATGAATTATCCTTGTATTCTTACTCTAAAGAACGGAAACCCATCTTTAAGCAAAATTCAAAATAAAACGTAGCAAGCACGAACCATAAAAGATTTGATAACTTCAAAATTTCACCAAAACTTTTGATTATCGTAAGTAGCACATGTTCAGTTGTTTGCCTAATTTTCCTGACCCCAGCCGTTTCCGGTTTTTTGAGGTCATGGCACAGAAATTAATGAACCACTTAAATCTGTCCTATTTAAATAATGAGAAAATACTACTTTGTGGCACTCTGTTTTAAAGGAATGTCACCACTTTCATTTTGGGTCGACACAGAATTGCTTTTAAAGTAGCTCAATCACTTAGTGCCGAAAATAAAATCTTTTAGTTGGTATGACATGAAAATTCAAGTCATTTACAAGATGTCAGAGCTTAATTTAAGCTATCCATATTGCAATATAAACATTGGTTATAGATGGAGAGCTCATTTCCAGCTTCCTTTATCGCTTTTCAGTATTTATAATCGACGTTCGGTTTTCCTACAATTCAGCAAAAATATACAGCATCAATTTCGACCATCATCACTTTAAAATATTTCGACAACTGTATCCGTTTAAGAGAAAAGTATCACAGATAGCCCTTTTAAATAGCTTACATGTTATTTCGGCACATGGAATATAAAGTCTTTAAATGGTACAAAAGATTATAAATGACGCATTCTCTTTGACGAATCGAACTACAAAGAAGAGTTTCTGCGATTGTTCAAAAAGAGTTCCAAAAAGTCAAAAAAAGAAACAATTCTTGGGCGTTATTTCAATGTCTAACATTTCTTTTAGAAAAAAGAACAAAGCTGAGATATCTTGCAGCTTTTTAATGAAGGTGGCATTTTGTATGGTGTTCTGTTTTTTTTTTTCTATTGCTGTTGAAATGACGATGTTTTTTTGGTTGATTTTAAAAAGAATGAAGACATTCTTTGAAATTATATTTACATGTAGAATTAAGAGAGATGTAAATGGCACATTGATTATAAGCAAATGAAATGGAATACAGTTTTTAATCCCATCGTTTTGTACCTTATTAATGAAATGAATTTAATATCCTACTGTATCTTATTGGACTAATGAAATGAAATGGAGTTTTATATCCTACTGTTCTGTATCTTATTGGACTAATGAAATGAAATGGAGTTTTATATCCTACTGTTCTGTATCTTATTAGACTAATGAAATGAAATAGAGTTTTATATCCTACCGTTCTGTATCTTATTGGATTAATGAAATGAAATAGAGTTTTATATCCTACTGTTCTGTATCTTATTGGACTAATGAAATGAAATGGAGTTTTATATCCTACTGTTCTGTATCTTATTGGATTAATGAAATAAAATGGACTTTTATATCCTAGCATAGCATCTGGAAGATCGAGGCTACAGGGTGGAATCGTGTTAAACTTGTAATCAATGATGTAAATGTCAACTATTATCTTTACATTCTGGACATTCTCGACTATTGGAGAAGGAGTTGATATCTTCAAGAGCCATTCATGCATTCGAAACACTTTGTATTACTCGTCATTTCGATTTTACTCTTCAAAACAATACAATTCTTACTGCGACTGGGTTTATATCTCTTTCAGAGAGTCCACATAGTTAATAATTTTCTTCTATACTGGCGTACTAGCTTGGCATCAATTCCAGAGAGTCCACATAGCTGATAAAGTTCATGATTTTCAACTCGTCATCCGAGAGTCCACCGAGCTAAAAATACTGCTTTGAGCTTAAAGTACGAACTTAAGAAAAACGGTTGCTTTAGGCATCGTTGAAACGTGACTAGCATTGGTTTTAAAATTGATTCCAATCGATGCCATCGTAGTATTAGTAAGACAAAATATTTACAAAGCCATAGAACCGCTTTCTGGTACATCAAAAAATACTGCTGAACCTATCTGGCATTTGAAGAACTCCACCGATTGACCTACATTTCGCACGTGCATACGACATACACGTGGCATTCATCGTAAATCATGCGCGTGCAGATCTATTCTATCGCACACGTGCGTGGTGTAAGCTTTGTTTGATTGTTTTCTCCGTATTTCAAATAAATAGATATATCCTCTATTTGATAGCTATTATCATTTGGAAACGATTCATTCTGCACTTAACTACGCGAGTCATACTCTACATCCGGAGTGCCTCTTACTCTACAAGCATGGCGCGAATACGGCACATTCTTTTATGCTCTCTGTACAATACATTATGATAAAAAGTATCTTTTAACTAGTACCACCTGCAGACAAGTGCCTCTAGAAAAGAAGAAGAATCGTTTATGAAGTGTTGTCATTATTTCTACATTAAGCTAGTGTTTAATTTCTCGTCGGGGTGCCGTCAAACTTCAGAACTTGACAATGGAGGAGAGCCTTAAAGAATAATCCTTACTTAAAGAATGAAAGTTTAAATGAAATTAAATCGTTGACAAATTGTTCTTTATTCAGAGGGAATTCTTCATTTTAAAACAGTGTATGTTATAAAAGAGCTAGGACGTAAAACTTCAACTTAAACCTTTCTTTTTTTTCAAATTTCCAGGAAAGAAAAAAATAGAAAACGGTTCCATTCTGATCAGAAGAGCTTAGGACATATCAGGTCTATGGTGCTTTCGGAAATGCTGTCAATAAGACGCTTTCGTAAACGATGCCAGTGGCGTTGTCTATGTCTATTGATTTTGCTTCTGAATATAGCCAAAATAAGACTCTCGGACATCTTGTTAATGAAAAGAAACGGAGTTTTACGTCCTACTTTGAAAGAAATTCAAACTCAAAGCCATAACTCTACATATAAAACCAGAATGATAATAACCGTCTTTTTCTCAGACCATTTAGTCTCGAACTTGTAGACAAGCCATTCATTTACCAGGAATTTCAAATGTTCTGGAACTTTGAAGTCGATACGTCCATTAATCATGGGATGATTCGTACCAATTCCCTAGACAAAGCCTGTCTTGAAGTCAGAGTAATAACAATTCATTATGTCAACGCTGCTATAAACGAACTTTAATGGTTTTGATAAGATTTTCTTTTTGGTTGCATTTAAAGGGAAATGTTGACAAAAATTAACCAAAATAGTAGCTTCGCGGAGCACAATTGCAGAGATATAGCAGGTGTTTTGAGGTTAATTATTTTGCTGTTTGAGATCAGACACTTTCTATTCGGTTGCATTTAAAGAGAAAAACTAAAACCAAAGTTTTAACCTCAGATTTCTATACATCCGCGAAGCTAAAATTTTGATGGATTTATAGAAATTTAAGGTGAACGAACACAACTGCAAAGGGATAGCAGGTGTTTTGAGGTTAATTATTTTGCTGTTTGAGATCAGGCAATTTCTATTCGGTTGCATTTAAAGGGAAATGTTGAAAAAATTAACCAAAATTTAGCTTCGCGGATCCATAGAAACTTAACGTTGACGAACACAATTGCAGAGGGGTAGCAGGTGTTTTGGAAATTCGGAATTGTTTTGACGGTTTCATTTTTGTAACACTTTAAAGAAAATGTTTTGGTCGGAACTCTGTACGTCGTCTGTCTACGGGTGCATAAATTCCTGTTACAGCTGATTCGGCTGTTCTCCGTCTAAAACTGCACCTGAGACCGTTAATACACGGAAACCATCTTTATCAATTTCAAAACATTTTAAGTTTATCAATTTAACTCTAAATTTACAACTTCACAGCTTTGATTTGTTTACGTTTTTGGGTGTAAACATCGTAAAATTGTCGTTACCGTCAAAATAAATTCGTAGTTTATAACCAGGTAATGGAAATTCTCTTTAAATTTCAGAATAAATCTTTATTTTTATATCTTCAGGATTATAAACTCTTTGTTTTTATTTTCGTTTTCTTTTCATTTCTTATCGTTCCTTTTTAAAGAGACAAGTTTTGAATTCCACAATTTGAATGTGGCAGACGACATAAATTACAGCATTACGTCACATCCGCTTGGGCTAATTCGTTGTGGTTTTCTGTGGAGATGCAGAAATGCATGACGTATGACAGGGGATGTATAGATTTCAAATGGTCTAAATAGCTAATAATGATTGCAAGTATTCAATATTTTTATACGTTATTGAGTTTTCTAGTACTTCGAAGCGGAAACAACAGGCAATAAACCGAAATAAAAATATGATATTTTCCCAAGATTTGATGGTAAAAAACAGTAGAAATATGAAATTATAGAGAAAATATTTCTCCCTCTTACTCATCGTTGGCGGAACAAAACCCTTCCATTTCTTAAATGCATCCTTTAAAACCACTTAATAAGGAACTCTTCAATCTTGAAGACGGGAACTCTTCACTACAAGAGACAGGAAGTAAGCACCGAACGTAACTCCGCTGTTGAAGAGTATTTTGGCGGGAAATCACGATCAGTAGTTGATTGACACCGAAGAACGTGACATTATTCGACTATGACGCTGACTTGAGAAAATATGAAAATTTGTCGAAGACAAAACGGCTTTCTTCTCAAGGTTTTGTCTCGAACAATAAGCGTTAAAATTGTTTGTTATTAAGAATTAATTCACAGTCAAAGGCAAACTCTAGAGGTCGCTGTGATCGATGTATGTGGTCAGAAAGGAAATACCAAGTTCGACCATGACCTGGTAGCTTTTGAAGAAAAGTCAAAGCGACTTCTTATACAGAAATATTGCAGTCTTGCTTCCGAAAATTCAGCAAATGTATTTTTCCTTTGCTTTACCAGCTCACGGAGCTCAATATAAGCTATCTGGATAGTCGTCTAAATATTTACTTTACCAGCTGATGAAGCTCACTTGAAGCTATCTGTATAGTCGTCTAAATATTTACTTTTTCAGCTGACAATCTGAGCCCAATCTCAGCTATGCGCACCACTTTCCAGTATTAAAACCCGATGTAAGGACAATGAGCTATCGTCGGTAAAGAAAACCTAAGTTGGTTCAGATATCAGTTAAATGCAGCATAAAATTTTAAGTAGAAATTATCGCTTTCGATAAAATAATATTTAAAGTATACTTAACAAGCAATATGTTTAATAACCTAGTTCAGTGCGCATGATTACCTTATCAAGAGTAAGCAATAAACATTTCCGTCTTACATTCGATAATCTTCGGTAATTTCCGTAACATGACAGATTTTTATTTTCAAAAGTGAATTCAAATAGATTAATGTTTTGAATTCTGCTTCAGTGCGCATGATTAACATATCAAGAGTAAGCAATAAACATTTCCGTCTTGCATTCGGTTTTCTTCGATAATTTCCGTTAAATAATGCAAGCAAAATTTGAAATATCGGAAATCGCAATTTATCAATAACCTCATCAATAAGGTGTGATAATAAAAGCATTTAACGGAAATGCAGGATTTTCGATATCTTCCAATTGTTAAACTTAAGGATTTGGAACACAAGACACAGCCAGTATTTTCAGGAAACGGGGTTAAGTATAATAGGTGATAAGAGATTTGTGACATTTCACGGAAAAGTCTGATTTTCAACGAAAAATAACCTCAAAACTACCGTTGACATGACATATACCGGAATAAACATTATGGACTTGTTAATCCCGGATTTGCATAATTTGATATGCAACGTAATACGTTAGCGTTGCCACACCTATCGAGCCTTTTATTATGTTGCCATAGAATGTGTAAATGGAATGACACTCCAAGCCGAAAAAGCCGATTTTCAACGGAAAATTAGGATTTTACATAATAAAGCAATTTATTTCCTTACTTTGAATATGTAATATTCTTTTAAATTGAATTATAGAAAAACAATGGCAAGGAATGTCATTTAACTAAATTTGCATAAAGCATTTTATTTCTTTTTTTATTATCGTGAAAAATCATCAGCATAAATAATTAAATAATTAAAAATGATGCAGGTTACATGTCAAGAGAAATCAAAGTTATATATTCGTTTCTTTTCAAATTCAAATCCCTATTTGTATTTTAGTTAAGCTTCTATTTTTGATTGATTGATTGATACAAAATATCGCTTTTATATTCGTTTTCTATAAAGTTTTAATCAGTTTTTGTACGTTTATGAAATTGAAATTTAATAATAGGATTAAATATGGCTTAAATTGAAATTTATTTGAATTTATTTATTCGTTTTGTGTTTTGAATTTTTGAGTGATTGGAATTACCTGTCTTTAACACAAATTTATTTTATGTTTCTTTGAAAATCTAAATCCTACCTTGTACCTTGATTTTTATTGATTTGTTTTTTCGTTTTTGATACATTGTCAAATCCTTAATTTGTACGTTAATCATTTGTGAACTTGAACATTATCATCCATCCATTTAGTAGTGTCATAAAATCCCAATTTGTACGTTGATGAATGGTTTTGGTTATAAGGTTTACGGGAATGAAATAATAAATCATTGACTTATTTTTCGTTTTGTCAAAATATCAAATTCCGCATTTGTACGTTGATCACTTTTGAATTCTAATTAAATGTCAAAATGTGCCACCGTTATTTATTCAGTTCTGAAAAGAAAAATATAATACAAATATGTACGTTTATGAATTTGAACAACAAAAAAATAAATATTGAACAATCAATCAAATGTTTCGTTTTTGAAAATTTGTCCAATCCTGAATTCTACGTTAGGCACTTTTCAATTTATTAAGGTTTAAATATTTATTCGATTTCTTTCAATATTTAAAGTCCGATATATTATGTACGTTACACTTCACAAATAAAGAATTTTTAACATTTGTTCGTTTTATTTTCATTAAAATCCTAATTTGTACGGAAAGTATTCGTTTTAATTGAAATTTAAAGGCTAAAATCTATGTATCGCTGTAAACATTTGTTCGTTTTATTCTATTCAATTCCTATCTTTTAATACGGTAATAATTTAAAATTAATTAACACGATTGCTGACTTCCTTTTTTATTCGTTTTCTTAAAAAAATCAAATCCTATTTTGCACATTAATCATTGTTTGAATTGCTAGTATCAAATTTCGTGAAGAAAGTGCATTATTTATTCGTTTTTTTTAATGTTAAATCCGGATTTGTACGAAACATCCAATTATATTCATTTCGTTTTTTGTTTAAGTATTAAATTCTTCTTTGTACGTTTATACATTTTTCTAAAAAAAAGAACTTTGAAATATCTTCTAAATTCAAAAGAAGTTTTCAAATACATGCCTTCATTAGATTTCCAACTTTTCAAAATGTCGTACAGTTCACCTTTAGAGGTCGCAGGTAAAATAAAAACACAGAAATAAGCATAAATTCTCTTAAACAAATAAAACAAATGACGAAATCGGCATGAATTGGCTGGCTAACAACGAACCAAAGAGAAACCAGCTGTTTTTAAAGACATGTCCTTACCTCGTCCTCTCATTCAAATTGGGTTAACAAGCAATGCCACGATCAATAACGAATCCGTAATTGGCAGAAAAAGGACACAAAATGGCGGAATATTAAAAAATAATTGGTGTGAAGTGTTCTTGTGTACTACGTCATCTGTTAATGTGTACGCGAGAAATTTTAAAATTCATTGATTTAGATGTATATGTCATTCATTTTGTGTACTAGTGTACAAGAGAGGCCTTGAAATACTGTCGAGAAAGCGTCGTGATTGAAACCTTGAAAATCTAAGGTCGTCATGGCACCAGGTGCACCAGAAGTGTAAGCACACTCTGTCTAACTAGTGGCAGTTATACCACAATACACTACAACGTTTATAAGTCGAAAGCATTGGCTCTGGATTGACAAATTCAAACCAACAACGAGTTCCATCCATAAAAAGTGTTTCTACCGACCGCTCGTCCCTTTAAGCAGAAATTCCATGCTGTGTGACAAAACCTCCTAGCATTTCGAAAACTTTGACATTGGAGTGGTGAAAATTCAAACCCTTTAGAAATTCAACATTTAACACGAAAACTCCCTGCAGGCTAAGATTTCGAAAGCATTGGCCCAGGATTGAGAAAAAATTATTTGAAATTCGAACTAACGACACTTAGTCCTGCAATGGAAAGGTGATTCTGCCAACTGTGAGCAGAGTGCCGACTGTTCGCCCCTTTAAGAAGAAATTGAAAATGGTGTAAGACGAAGCCTCCCCAAACGCTAATTAGTGGAAACTCTTGGACTAAAATTTCAAGTATTGAGTGAGTCTTATTTCAACACTTTGACCTATATTTCTAATTCTAGATGCTGGCAATTCAAGTTTCCATTTGCATTGTGTCGATATTCGTGGCTTAGTACGTAGTGAAAATGGAGCGAGTTTTACGTTGTCTGTCGTACATTCTCGTGGGATAAAAAATCAAATGAAGTTTAGAATTTAAAAAAAAAAATGAAATTAATGATTTAAAGAAAATAAAAAGGATCTGTTCCTTATAGTATCCGTAATATACATGCAGTGTGCAACGAAGGAAACTTTACAGTCTGTTATAGCAGTCAAACTTAGTCTTAAAACCTCTGAAAGCTCGACAACGACCGGCAACGAGAGAAAATTTTACGATTTGTTGTATTCCATTTGGAAATTGAAACAGCATTTTAGAAGCAAGAAAAAATTCGGACAACTCGTCAAAAATTTAACAAACAATATAGTCAAAAATATGATTTGAAATCTAAAACTTGTGAAAATCACCTTGAATTAAGATAAGACGAAAAACTGTAACTCAAAACTTCAAAAAATAAAAGCTGACAATATGGTTACAAAAAATCTGATATACGAAACTGTCGAAAATAAGGGGTTTGAAACCCTAAACTGTATGATAAACCGGGGGTCATGATGTCTCTAATTCTCTTGTCACCCCTAAAACCGTCATGATACAATCCCTTATTTTGATAATCTACAGATTGCCCGACCCCCTGTCGCTCACCCCTCGGGCAATTGTAGCTCACCCTAGGAGTTCGATGACGTTATATTTATGTGTCTAGCGATCGGATGCTTTGATAAATGTTGAAGATTTCACGCCTCTTTGCTTCGATTGTGGACGATGAGGATTCTTTTGTATTTGGGCGAAACGGCGGCTTAAATATGTCACTTAAGAAACTCGGGGTGGTTTATCAAAAACTCGGATTTTTTTTTCATCCACCCCTGAACACATGTCACCGATAAGATGACGAGTTCGAATCCTTTAAGTCGCTTAAGAAAAGGGGTTGGCAAGACGCTGGCATGCGGGTTTGTGGTTTAAATTTCAAAGATTTTCTCAATTGATTTGACTAAAGCTGTGTTTCGTATCCGTAGGCATTTTTAAATTGCTTGTTGATAGTTGAAATTTTTTGAAAATTCTTTTAAACTTTTAGAATTAAAAAGAGAAAATCAAAAAAAAAAAAAAAATGCACTACATATATATGTGTACTTTTTGAAATGTTCTGTTATTTTTCTAAAATTTTGAATTTTCAAGATAATGGCCGAAAAAAAATATATATATATTAATGTATATATAAATAAAAATGAGAGCAATACAATGTACTTAAATCAGATCAAAATAAAGCATATCATTAATTCCCCATATATTTTCATATCTTTTGAAATGCAAATTAAATTCAGAATCATTTGCAAACTGTCGACGGGATTTGAAAGATATCAGTGCAAAATCTATAATTAAACACTGTCAACAGATTTTCATACTTTGTTGGAAAAAGGTCGACGTCCCTTCTGCAACCTAAAGCACTCAGATTTGCTATGATATAATTACTACTTGCGATCTCTGTGTTTGATTGTATATTATATAGTTCAACTGCGGTCGGTGATTGTTCTAATCTATACACTGAAGCGTTTTTCCAGACTTGTTCAGATTCTTATCAAAACAGTCTGAAACAGCATGATTCGACTAAAATTGGATAAAAAATACGTCATATATATATTCTGATTAAGATTTTTATTGGGTTATATGCGGTATATTCGATTCCTCTTTAAGATGAGTTTTAGTAATCGTCTGCGTTTTGTCTGCGTTGGGTATCGTATCATATCGTATCGTATCGTATCGTATCGTATCGTATCGTATCGTATCGTATCGTATCGTATCGTATCGTATCGTATCGTATCGTATCGTATCGTATCCTATCCTGTCCTATCCTATCCTATCCTATCCTATCCTATTCTATTCCTATTCTATTCCTATTCTATCCCCCAATCCAACCAAACAGACCCCATCAACAATTTTGTCATTTGCCCGAAAAAGACGAAGGGTCACGATTATAAATAATTCGGTCAACAAGAGGAAAACTATGCCAGATATTAAGAAATTCAATATAAAAATCTTTGGATGTTTCTGTCGATGGTCGGAATAATGTCGCTAATTAATGGGTCGGTGTCTAACCAAAATCATTATCCGTCGTGGGTCAATATCTAAAAGAAAAAAATGTTTTGGTGTGTTGAATTTACCAACTAACCAACTTTCTCAGTCCACTAAAGAAGATGGCGGGTACATGGCGTAGGTCATGGTTAGGAAAAGGTTAGGGAACCAGAATTTACGACCGAGCTATCAAACCAACCTCGAGGAACTCTTCAAATGCAGGAACTTTGTCAATATTGGTGGAACTACTCGAGAAAGTGATTATCTGAAATTCGCTACGAATCCGTTGTTATTGCAGGCCCTACTTATCCTCAATCCGTTATCGTCGTCCAATTTGTCTACGGCCATCAAAACCGATAGGAAGCAAATATTCTCAAAAGGCCCCCTGGCGGTAACTTATCCTTTTACGTAGTCTTTGTCATCCAGATAGTAATACCATCACATTAAAAAGTCTGCATGGTCGGGTCTTTTGTCGTTTGGTCGAGACCCACTTCTTTTATGCTCATATTCTTATTACGTTGACAATGACCTTTTGTGCTTTGGAAGCAGTTCTTTAATGCCTTCTTCCTTTGCTTCCAAGTGACCTAATGCACTTTTAGTAGTAGCCTAGCTTGTTCCATGTTATAAGCATCGATTCACATTCAAAGCAAACACTTCAAGAGCCCCCTGGCGGTAACTTATCTTGTAACTGCCGTATGCTCCGCTGATTAAAAGGCCCCATTCCTTTATGCTTCAATTACTAGCTCAGTTATAATTCTGTTGCTAATCGCCGTGTAATCGGACTATGGTAGATTAACCGAAATTCATACGGTATCTGCCGCGTGTCAGTCAAAAGCGACGTCGACATCAAATTTTAAATACAGTTATGCAGTGTGCAATTTTTCGAAAATGATTAAAACGAGTTCTGAACATTCCTCACCTTTTAAGAGACAAACAAGATTACCAAAGTAGAATATTTTAAATTTGAACTAGACAGTGTTGAACGCTGTAATAATCATCGGTATGGTTTTAATTCGTCACTTCCGGCTATGGCGGTGTTGCCAGAGTTAATCTACTTGTCGTGTCGAGATTTTAAATCCCCAATTACTTTCAGACGATCGACTTGTGGCAATCATCAGAGCTTAGAAAAATATTTCAACAGATTTACTTCGACATTCTTGCCCTTAATAACTTGACTATTTGTCATTAGCTTGCGGTGTTTGTTTAAAATGAATGAATGAATGAATGAATGAATGAATGAATGAATGAATGAATGAATGAATGAATGAATGAATGAATGAATGAATGAATGAATGAATGATTTTATCAAGACGAGCCAACAAAACAATTTAGCAGTTCCTTGATTCTATTTTGACAGAAATGTGCTCGTTATATACCATTTAAGATGATTCGTTTCATGTCCTATTAGTGCAGACGATTTCCAGCCATAATTTGCAGATCGTCTGCTTAAAATCTTGAACTCTTTTGGATTGACTGAAACTGACTGCTGCAATAAATGTGATTGTTATACAGATTTCGTGTCGTTTTATTTGGCGTGGAATTTTTGAACGAAAGCCACGTAATGCTCAAATAGGAAAGTAAACCCAGACGAAAAAGACGAAAATTAGTCAAAAAAATAATTTTCGTTTCGGATTAGTTTTATGCATCGGTTTATTCAAATTTAGAAATCATTATTACAAAAACGAAACAATTTTTTTCAAGATATAAAAACTGAATTGAATTCATTTTTAACCTTACAAAAGAGAATTAGATGGAAACATCTCTAGTAAAGAAAGGAAAAAATGGCTCTTTTCGGAAAAAAGGTCAAAAAGGTCGAGTAGGGGTTTTGGGGGTTCCCAGCCCTTCCTACCTATTGTGAGAAAAGGACATAGAATACATACTATCTCCTTAAGAGTTTTGGCCTGTTTGCCTTCACGCTGGTCAAGACGTTGACCAAACAGGCTAAGACGACTCAAGTCCCCTTTTCAACGCCATTAACAAAATGCCATAGCCCTTCCTTAACCACTTAGACGGGTCGAAAGCAAAGACAAGGAAATTCTTAAGAAATTCGTAACACTATCGATTTAAAGAATTACGTAAGAATAATCCTTCTTAAAGCTTCTTCTATCTTATTGGGGAAAGATTCTTATGGGACGCTTCGTAACACCAATACGTTACATATTATTAATGACATAGGTTACATATAGTAGTTTAAGAGGGACGCTTCATAACACCTAAAGTCATGTAGGACATAGAATTGTAAAGGAACATTGAATTTGCATAACAGAATAATTTGAATATCTTTTAGCGCAGGTGGATTTTTTTGGCAGCATGTCGAAAAACTCATGCGAAGACTGACATAATGTGTCTCAATTATTCACAAATCTTCATAAAGGGAAAAAATAATGACTTTTCAGACGTCGTATATGAAAATTTCATAGTTGAATTGGCGAAAGCCCATTTAATGCTTCCGACACGTTTTTCGGATACACATCAGGACAGCTAGTGCTAAAAATGGGGATAGCTTTCCCAAGCCAAACAGTTTCCTCTTTTTAATCTTCGAAAAGTGTCAGATACATAAATCCGTCATTATATCTGTCAAAACGTTGGACGGAAAACTCAATTCTTAAGATTTGTCCTACGACTTCTTAAAACACTATTAAGATCTTAAAGGTATTTAACTTAGTCAAATAGTTGAATCGTTACATCACTCTGAATTCACGAGACTCGTGGCCCCGGGCCGAGATTATGATATTCTTACAGTATACGTATATAAGCATAATAACGTTTGCCCGACCCCCGGGACGAGACTTCGTCTACAATGAGCGCTAGATAATAATCAAATGATATACAAAACAGACCCCACGTGGCGTAGATTGAAAGCAAGTGCGAAAAAATCTGACACCGGGTACAGAGGAAAGACGAAACGTAATAGACTTCAAAAGATGTTAATATGTGACCCCCGGGGAGACTAACCCCGGGCACCCGGGTTCTGATACATACGAGAACTCGATGAAAGATACCTCGCTTTTGCTTTCTTTGGGTTGTTATTTTTCTGAGGTTATGGTGCTCTTTCCATTTTAAAGATCTGACGTCCTGCATTAGTCGGATACAGCTTTACGGAAACTGCCGAAAGTTACCGAATGTATTTCTTACAGCCTGAATAGAATTTCCAGTGTGTTGTAAACGGTCTGTCGTTCAGTTCTGATAGTGCTCTGCAACAAATTCAGCTTTACGGATACTGCCGAAAGTTTCCGAATTTCTGGAGTGTGCTTCAGGGTTCCTGAATGTTATGACGTCACGAATCCCAAAATTTTACAACTAGATTTCACGTTTTACGACTAAGAAGCGCCAAGACTTGTTGGTATTCATTTAAATTCTTGCGCTCTAAGCGTTTTAAACAACATTTCGCTTTAAAGTTTCTTCCTTCAGAAAGTTCTCTTTAAATGTCCACGGGGATTCGAGTACAAAGGCAACAATCGAGTGGTTTGTGAACGCTATAGAGTAAAAGAATACACAGTTTGTACTATAAGAATAATAAATATATAAAATTGCCTCTAAGGATCGAGAAATCAAGAGCAAGATAAATAAACAACTCTTCTGTTTTATTTTCTAAATCTCTTCCATTTGTCTTACTTCGTTTTTAACATTATATTTCCAAATGATAGCCATCATAAAGGGTTTGAAGGATTTTGGATACTTTGGATACAAGGTTTTATTTTCTTAATCTTTTCCATTTGTCTTATTGTCTTGTGAACAATTTATACTGAAATAGAAAGTCGGAAGCCGTCCTAGAGAGTGTAAAGGGTTTCTAGTTCAAATATGTTCCAAGCCGACCTAGAGGGTGTAAATCAACAGTAGAAGAATTGAATATAATATGAAGTTTAATGACCTAATTTTCTGTTGAAAGAAAAACTAAATTAAAGAAAAAAAACTCTATATTTTTAATGACAAATCTACAAAGTTATGATGGTAATTCGATTTTTGATATTCATTAATGATAAAATGTAACAAAATAAATTTCATAAAAAAAATTCAGAAATTTATCAAAGAAGAAGGAAAAATCGATGTGTCTCGGAATGCGAAAGTTGTCATCTTTGGAAATCAATTCCTGGAGGTCCAAGATCATCTGGGTTAAGATCAGATGATCCTGGAAACGTGCTGGAACCGTCTCAGACTATAATTCCTGCAATTGATCGTTCTAAACTTCGATATTAATATTCCATATAGTAAATACAAGCACACTGTCGACAACAAAGGGCGAAATTGATTCTTTAACGCGTATTATATATGAAGACATTGGATATCTTTTGTTGAAGACGATGCCATGGAAAATGTGCTCCGAATTGAGGCAGGACTGTGTTCAGGACCAGAAAAGCACTGGTTGTGGCAGAATATTGCAAATATTTCTATTGGCATTTATAGATTCGAACCACTACAGTTCGAACGCTATCATTTGGAGGGTAATCCCATGAAATAAGCCACAAAAGCATATTAAAACTGTTCACAAATAAGCCCATACAGTACAGTAATCGAACTGATATCTTTAAGAATTTATACAACAGTTCAATGTAACTAACTGGGGCAATAAAATCGAACGCCCCTCAAAACCCTTGAACCAAGCTCTGCCGAAAAATTAAAAAATCTATGTCCATAAAGTACAATAATCGAACGGGTAACTTTAAAAGCCTTCAACCAACAAAGTAATCAAATCGAACGCGCCTAAAACCCCTCGAACCAAGCTCTACAAAAACTGTTCAGAACTCAAAATTTTGTCCATAAAGTACAGTGATCGAACAGATACCTTTAACAATTTTAACAATCACAGTAAAACCAACCGAGAGAAAAAAAAAAAGAAAAATCTATGCCGAGTACAGCTGGTTACATTCGCTAATTAGTCTGTTCTATTTATAGTAACAACTGCTTTTCTTTCATCTCCAAGCTGAGAGTTTACTTTCAGTTTATTTCTCTATACTAGTCTTTATATTCCCTTCTCGAGTAGACATAACACCAATATTCTTTTGTTTTATTAAAGATTGTGGTCAATAACAAGGAGAAAATTTACATTAAATTTTACTTCCGGTTTTCAAATCATAAGGAGAAAATTTACATAAAGTTTTACTTTCCGTTTTCAAATCAATAGGATTACTTACAGTTCGATATTCGCCTCTCAAACTCTTAGTTTTAATATCATTATTCAACTGAGCAAATTTGTAAAAATCATTATTGAAATCATTATAAAATCATTATTCAAAATCATTATAAAAATCATTATTCAAAATCATTATTCAAATCATTATTCAAAATCATTATTCAAATCACAAGGACAATTTTCCAAAATGTTTCAAATCGCAGGGAAAAAATAAGAATGTTCGTAGGATTTTCTATTTTTTGTTTACAATGTATTTACACACTTAAAAGTTCATTTCACTTTTGTAGCTTCCTTTTTCAGTTATAAATCCGTTTAAAGAATTTAATATTCTAAATCGGTCTGTAGCCCGCAGGTGTTTGATGCTATATTAAACCGATCCTAAGGATATATGGAATTATTCTATTCGTTATTTAAGTGATCAAGGAGTGACGCAGGGCCCTGAAACAATATTACTATCGTGGTTGCCATTTAAAACGATCAGTGAACAAAAACGTCGAGCCAAATGCTAGGATCGGCCTAGTAGCATTTGAGATTGGTTGATGTACTGCGAATTGAAAAAGAAAATAAATGAAACCTTAATCAGTGTACAATAAGGGAAATTTTGCCTAGACCGTGACAATAGCTACTTTTCAAAATCACAAGATATATTAACTGGTCAGATGTCCTCGAATGGTACAAAGAAAATGACGAATGTTTTGTGAGGTTTAAAAAACATCTGCTCGTAAACAGCTTCCGTTGTAAACTGATCGCAAGTTGCAGTTTGATCACATTTCGAAATCTCGCGATGATATCGATACATTGTCATTTCGCTACATGACGTCATGGATTAGCAGACGTGAAGAGAAACAACGAGAAGACGTCCCGCAGTCAAAATCAAATATGGCGGAGATTTTATTTTAGCCTTGAATAACAGAGATGAAATTGATTGCGAAGAATGCATTATAATAGTGTCTCATTGTTCGCGACTATAAAAGTCCGACCAAAAGTGAAATTATTCGGCGGCTTGCAAACTATTCATTTTCGCGCCTAATTTTCGCTAGGTGAGCAACACGTCTGATTCATTGATAACGACTGCTGATTTGATGATAACATTATTGTAGGGTAAAGAGGGTAACAATGGGCCAGTCTCCTCTCAGACATTTAATGACGGAGGAATGATCAGGTAATTGCCGTCTCAATAATAAACATCACATTAATAGGGGGAATTGGGGAGTCGAGTCCCTATAATTGTCATATTACTGCGTAATTCAGGTGAGGTTTTCTATCGCCTCGTTTCACAAAGCTCCAAATTCGACTCGACTTCTAACAACCATTTGATGACTTCATTTTGCTCTTTTTGCAAAAAAATGACTCAAAACTAAAAATTATACATTGCTCTTTTCGTGGGAACTGTTTCTTATTCCAAAAGTAATTTGTACGATTTCGACAGGGTGGAAAACTTTAATTGGATAAGGTTTCAATTTTTGAACTCGTAAATAATTCAAAAAAAAAAACATTGACAGAGGGGCAAATTTCGAAAAACATAGGACATAATACATAATTTTGTTTCCTTTCTTTAGCTCATTTAAGCGTGAATATAATACAACCCCCTAAAAAGGAATTTTTTTTTTTACAATTTTTCAAATTTGAAATAGAGGATCCGCTTTTTCTGTTTTTCAATTTTTGTAAATGCACTCAAGGTTAACCTCAATTAGTAAAAATAAACAGATGCCTGGAATTAGCCCCGCATTCAAACTTAATCTATGAACGTCCACGGGACAAAAAAACAACCCCGTTAAGGTCGCATTGGGAGGTAAAAAACTGAGTGTGGGGCTTGAAAGGGTTAACTTTTCGACACCTTTCCTAATAACCTCTTATTAAATTAACCCTTTGAATACCATTGTACAAAAATACACAAAAATCAACCGTCTTTAAAAAGAGAAAGAAATAAATTAGAATCCTTAAACATATCTACTTTCAAATACCCAATAGACATATCATAAGACTTTAAAGAAAGGGGGTGGGGCGGGGTTCTCCTAAACACCTAAATTAGCACAGGGGCCTTTAATCTGCCTTGACAGAAAAATAAACGAGGATTTTATCCTATTCAAGCAACTCGGCATCTTGGGTGGCGTTCAAAGCGTTAACAATAGTATGTATTTATTTCTAATGCAAAAAACACAAAAAACTATTCCGATCTTATGAACCTAAATTCCAATGTTGTCTTAAATTACACGTTTGGGTATCCTCCATTTCTTTCAAGCGTATGTCAATGTTTCGTTTCGTCTGTCATTAACGTGAGAATAAGATATTCCAATTTTTCAAAACGTGTGTCAAAATTGTACGTTGCCTCTTATTAGCTCATCGTCAAAGATCAAAATTACGGATTTGACCGCCCACTTTGACGTAAATACCCTTCTCAGATTTGTGGTAATCCATTACGGATTGTCATCGGAATTTGTACCATCCTTTGAATATTTGATTACAGTTTGAATTTTAAAAGTATAAACTTAAAGCAAATTGTAAGATAAATTCAATGGGACGCGGGTATATTTTGGTGCTGGGCTGAGAAGCTCAATCGTAGAGTGTCAATCGAAACATTGGTAGCAGCTAATGAGCTTTTCACGTGATGAAGTATATCACTCATAAGTGAGTAAGTATTTCATGATGAAAAGTGGTATCAGGTGTCAAGACGCAGAGAAATTTTGTTTCAAGTATAAAACGGATAGACCATGCATAATTCATAAATACAATAACAAAATATTTCCACTGTTAAAATATGGCTCAATTCAAAAAGTAGAGCGATCTGTCTGTAGATAGCACAGCGTGAAACTGTGAATAACAACATGTTTCAGTTTCTGATTCAATATCTCTAATTTATAAATAGATGAACGAATCAATGAAAATAAATGAATGAATTAAACAATTAAAATTGGTATTCATAATACTTCAGCAATCTTTTTCGTTTCGCGTTCCATAAAATCACAAATTTGTACGGAAATAATAAATACAATTATTCAAATGAATAAATAATTAAATTTCAAAGTAATATAAAATAAATTCAAATAAAAAGCATTACATATTAATTTCCAAAATGTCATTTCGTTTCGTCTTACACAGAAGTAAAACAAAGCCATGAATTTGTACGGAACTGAATATGGCCTGGGATGATTAGTGATGGATGTATTATATGATTAACGAAGCTAGTTTGTTGGGATGATATGACTAACTATGTGTATAGATATACAGTTTAATGGCTATCTGATACAGCCTATACAATATGGGATTAATCAATTTTAGTCGCTTGCTCACATTTCAGCAAAATAATTTATTGATTTCGCCTACACGGTTAAAGTCTCAATCTTCTTGATTTTGCTTTTTATGTGGTCCTTGATTTTTTGATAAGAAAAATATTAAACAAAAAGATAATGTCTGTCCGAAATGCATCTCGCCTTAGCAAAAGTAAATCTACACAAAATGTCAATAAGTTTCGGTAAAACTAACCAGATTTCTTACGAAAACTTCAAAATTCCCAGGGTTACAATCTTGTCACGTCCTGGCCAATTTTCGAAGCAGACATGGAAAAGATTTCGAAGGCTTAGTGTCAAACTTGATCTCAGATTAAATAATTCAAAAAATCGCAGACGAGAACCAGCTCGAGATCACAACGTCAAATCAGAAATGTAACCACGAATATTGCCGAACACGACGTCATAGCAGCCGATAGATATTTGATTTCTGCTTGCCTTGGGAAAAACGGCGGGAATTCAGATTAAACGCAGACGACGCGAGCTGGACCCCCCATAGTAACGGACAGTTGTAAAAAGGCAAAGTTTATTTTCAAAAGGTGACCGTTGTTTATTTTCAAATCTCAAGTTGTTTAAATAGAGTCATTCGATTCCGATGAAAGAAACTTGACGATTCTTTTCTTAAACGTGGGAAGTCAACCGCCATTGTAACGGTCCTGATCAAAATACCCCACTCGGTACGTCGAGGGTGTTTTGGGGCCGTTTTTTGTATTCGGCACACCTCGTTTTATAGTATGTAAACAAGCATTGTTCTGGAGACCAAACCTCGACAATTTCACGAACAAGTGGACATTGTATTGAAATTTGCTTTCGATGTATCAAATTTTAATAACAAGAATAGACTAAACCTATATTGTAAAGAACTCATTGTTTGCGGACTGTGAACAGCCAACAAGGTGTGAAAATAGTATTTATTTTTCGGTTTGCTCTCTGGTATTTGCTTATTATCATTATACATATCCTTGGGCCATGGAGACATAATGCCCAGCATGAGGGGCTCTTGTGTGACCCATAAGAGGTCGACGAGACGATGATCTTTGCTTGAAAACTTCGGTCCTAAAATTCAAAACATGAGCTTTATGGGCCAAAATTAGCCCTGACTATCTATTGCTTCATAAATATTGGACATATTCTAAAAATTAACCTATCCACTTTTAACACGAGATGACTCTAAAAATGTATTGGAATGTAATGTTGTTGTTTGCGGTTTAGTTTTCTATATGGCGGTGCATTCCAGTAAAGAGGTGAACCATTGCAATAATTATTCATCAGCAAATGTTATGTGGTGTAGATTGATAGTCTTAGAATGATGATGATGATGATGATGATGATGATGATGATAATATTGAAGATGGAATGTAAAATTGATGATGATGGTGATGATGATGATGATGATGATGATGACAAAATAAACTACTTACCCATTGGACAATGTTCTAATTCTGGACACGGACTTTTTCGTTTCCTTGGTCGTCCTTTTTGTACGGCACCGACTCCGTTATAGTAGGGTAGCCCCTGATGATGACCGCCTAGTCCGGGAGACATGCTCGGTATATAGTCTCCTTGAAACATCATTTCATAGTCCGTACGACAATACACTAGATGGTCCTTCATTCCGAATTGTTCGCCCGTCGTCAGAGGTCGGTTACACGCATTGCACGTGAAGCAGGACAAATGATACACTACGTCTCGGGCTCTCATAACAAGTTCATTAGCAGCGATTCCAAGGTGGCACCGTGCACATCTTTTCACTCCAAAACGTCTGAAATAGAAAACGAATATACGTTACGAAAAATTATTCAAAATTTTCATGAAAACGACCATGTTAAAAGGGATTACAGTCCTCGTGGAAACCATCAGCAAATGAAAGGCAGAGAATTTTGATATTATTGAACAGAAAACGAAATTATTCAAACAGGTCAAATGAGTATTATTATTTTTTATCCAAAAACAAAATATTATTCAGAATATTTTTTTAACACGATAAAGTTTCGTTTTGTGGTACAGTGTGATAAGGAAATGGGTTTGGAATGTAATCGGAACCGTTAAACATGGCGATGATAGATTAGACGAGGGCGGGAAAGAGATGGGATCGTCTGCTCTTGACTTATTCATATCAAACTGCCCTGTAACATGGCAACAGGAAGCCGGACGACGCTAACGGAAGCTAAGATTTGGGAAAGAAATCCGTGAGAAGTTAAAGGTTGCGTACAAATTTATATTTGTAATTTTTAAAAAAGAACAAAAATTAATATCCAAATTGTAAAGGAACACAAAGTTCTTTTAGCTAAAAGGTTTTTCAAATGGTTTCTATAAAATAATTTACCCTGTTCATTAAACAGGTTTTTTTTAACAGAAAACGAAACTATTCTCGAACATCTTAAAAAAGTTTTTTAGAAATATAAGTAAGATATTACAAAGCCAAATTAGTTTAAAAGATACTTGTTTCTTTTAAATTAAAGACATTTAGCAGTTCATTAAAAAACGTACATGTTCTAAACACAAAACGAAACTATTTTAAATTCCCATCAGCAAATCTCAGATATTCCAGAATTTGTGTGTTGCCATATCCGGTGACAGTGTCAATATTTTGACTGGAAATGTCAGTTTATTTTTCGATCTTGTAAACCACAGCCACCAACAGATCAAAATTTAGACTCAGGCCGACTTGAAAGAAGTTTAACGCGCTAGAAATATGGCCGAGCGAGGAAGAATTAACAAGTTTGGTTTATTTTGATAATAGTTTTGTATCGTGTTTTTAAATGAACTTTGTAAACTTTTAATCAAAATTCTCATACGAATTTTTGATACTTAAACATTTTGCTCGGCTGTCGAGGGATCTTTAACGTTTGTAGCACAAGGTGCCTCGGTTTATTGTCCGATCTGAACGACTACACACTTTTAACATGTCAGTCCCTCTTATCTGCATCACTGACTGGGGGACAGGGTCGACAGAACCCACCTCAAAACAACGATGGTTTATGCTGCCACTACCAATGCTTCCGTGATGCGGTTCGACGTCGCTTCTAAATTGAAGAACTTGGTAGAGACTTGAGAAGAAATACGGACTAAGCCCTAGATTTATCTTTCCAATATTTTGTGATCGATAAATTTCATTGAAATCTTCAATAAGTTTATAAAATATTCAAAAAGAAAACTGGATGTAAATGAAATTTAATGATAAATGTTTAGAGATGTGGAGATAACTGAACTTATTGTTTTAATGACACCATTTTTACCGTATATAACATAATAAACATCCGATTTTGGAAGCTGCCGAAGAAAATCACGGATGAGCCAAGCGTCCTGGCAAAACCTTTCTGTTCCCGATGATGAATGTCTAAAATATGTAGATGCTTTAGTGCTGGTCAACACATATCGGACAAACAAAGACGGAAAGCGCTATGCAGTGTTCAATGAGGGAAATTTTTTGCCAGGATAATAGCAATTTCCGATTTCTTCCTGCCAATCTTTAACTTTTCAGTCTGTAGCAAACGGAGCTTCGGTACCTTAAATGTAGGATCGAATCTTACTCTAGATAACGATGAAAACACGGACACCTAACACGTTTTTATTTTGCCTTTTAAGAAAAACTACGGTAAATGCAATCCGCATCATCGATTAACGGAATTTAATTATTTCAGAGTTTTTTTTAGACTTCGTACGGTAAAATCAGCAGCATAAGCTATCAGAAAACTTGTTTTGTTTCATTATCGCTTATGAATAATTAAAGCTACAAAAACTAACTCTTTTGTGCTCTCTTCTTTGTCAAGATTCCCACTATTCTGGTCATGCGTTATTCTTTTGTGCTTTCTTACCACTGTGTAAATACGAAATCAAAAAAGAAAACGAAAGAAGAATGGGGGTTTGATGTAATTAAAATTTCTATTTTGAAACGGTGAATACACATAGGCGAAAGAATCGAAGGGTACATTTCTGAACCAATGTGTTAAGAGAATAGTGAACACGCTTGAGATGAAGTATCGAAGGGTGCATTGGTTTAAAATTCTGGAGAAGACACCCCAAATACCAAGGGAGCACATGGAAAGGTTTTTTGGAAAACGAATTTCTTTAAAATAAGGTACAAAACATTAGCCTAATAATATAATAAAGTTGGTTTTAAAACTCGATTTCGTCGTAATTTCCAATTAGGCCTAGAACATTAGGATGTAAAACTCCCATTTATTTCAAAGATTTACACCTTAACCGTTATCTGTATTGAAAAATCGAAAATTAAAAATCGAAGGTTTAGGAAATCAATGCGGAGTACGGAGTATTAGGTTGTAAATAAATGATGTTTGATCATCATCCGAACGACTAGACGCTTTTTCACGTCCGATCACTACTGACAGAGGGCCTCGGTTTATTGTCCAATCCGAACGGCAAGACGCTTTGCCAGGTCAGCCAAAAAATCGAAGGTTTAGGAAATCAATGCGTAGTACGGAGTATTAGGTTATAAATAAATAATTAGGTTTGATTATTTCTGATTTCTTCTACTATCAGATTTCTAAACCTTCTTTCTTGTGTTCTTAATTCTTCAAAACATTTCATTTTACTGGGAAAATTGATTTTTTCACTTCTTTGATGATTTGTCTTGATTAATTTGTAAATCATTCATTCATTCAAATATTTTTTCACTTCTTTTCTTTTTATCGAGATACTTAACAAATAATTTTTACATTTCCTTGATATTTTGGAATCAGTTAAATTAATTTCATTCATTCATTCATTCATTCATTCATTCATTCATTCTGTTTTCGATATATAATATTTTTCTGTATATTTTGTACAATCAAAGAATTCTACAAGTTTTATATATTTTTTACAATCTTCAATTAATTCTGATATTTATTTATATGGCATACATTTAATTTATTCAAAACTGGATTCATTTGCATTTATTCGATATCTTGAGCACTCGTGCATTCATCCATGCTTTTAACACATTTTCAAACAAGGCTAACGTTTTCCATTAAAATTGACACTTCTACTTTTCCACGAGGTCACTGTATCAAATTTGTTCAATACAAATTGAAAATTTGAAATTAATGAAATTTATTGAATTTTTTTTTTATGATAAATGTATGTGCGTGTATTTGTTCTCATACGCACTCGAGCATTCATCCGTACATTTCAAATATTATTCAGCAAATGTTACGTTTATATATATATAGAGAGAGAAATGTGTTAATGAAAACGCATAACAAAACGCACACACGTGCATCTGTCTTTGTTGATATACAACATGAAACACTTTGTTTGGTTTTAACGTGTGCATTTTGTATGCATTGCACGAGCATACTGTGCACATGGATATCAAAGCAAACATTTGATATATCTATGTGAATTTTCAAACATAATTTCATTACACCATGTTATCTACCCCCAATCTATCAAATGCACGTGTATTTCATCTATCTATCATATCATCATTGCCTTTTAAAATCTTTCTGAATGCACGTACGACGACGTTAACAAAATGTTATTCCTTTTTCTACATGGATGCATTAGAAATTTTGATTTTCGCGTATTGGTTGAAGTGTTATTTCAAAACAAACATGTTTTCGTGTGGTTACTCAATGGGATAGCGAATTATTTTTGTCTGCATGCACACATGTGCATTTCGTGTGAGATAAGAGAAGAAATTAATATTCAAAGTCACCATGTTTCTCGTTATTGAACTGCAAAAACTTGTGATTGATTTTAGGATAAACAATGTTAAATATCAATCACTTCATTATCTACAAAGGTATACACGCACGTGCATTTCGTGTGAGATAACATCGACCATGTAAAATTAGATATAATAAAGGAGCCTCGTATATCCAGACCAGAATTACAAACCAGTCTTCATATGACATTTAACAATTTGAAGTATGATATATAGACGAAGTTGTATTTAACAATCATTGGTTAAAGTTTGTGCAACGTTTTGGTGTTTTTCTCTTATAATTCTATAAACATGCCTGAAATGTTAACTGACTTAAACTGGAATCAGGATGCACATATTATAGTTTGCCTTCCATCACTAAATCTTCACAATTATCAAGCTATTACGAACTGCATCTTATACCTTGTTTAATTAACTTGTATCATGAAGGTTTGTAAATGCAGCTTTCCGTGATACAAGAGTGGCTATTGCAGTCAAGGTATAAGACGCAGTTCGCGATAACTCAACAGGGTGGCCCAAGGATAAAAATTAACTTACCTATAGTAGTCATCCTTGCAGTATATACACCCATCTCGAGCAAAGCACGTGAGTTCGGAATCTAGTGGCAGTTTACAGTCGGAACATTTTAAACACTGCACGTGCCATTGTTTGTCCACCGCCATCAAGTAAAATCTGTCGCAGATTCGACCTCCGCACCCAGCACAGATCCATGCTGAGTCTTCTAACGGCACTTCTAATCCCGGTCTCTGAAAAATATAATAGATGAAATGAGCTTGGAAGACTCTGTTTGGTCTTTGAACAGTTGTCTGAAGATCGCATAGCGTGAAACTCTGAGTAACAACATGATTCAAGTTTTGTTTTAATATTTCTATATCGCTCTACAAATGATATATTGAGAACTATTTTAACAGTGGTATTTCTATATCGCTCTACAATTGTTGTATTGAGCACTATTTTAACAGTGGTATTTCTATATCGCTCTACAATTGATGTATTGAGTTCTATTTTAACAGTGGTATTTCTATATCGCTCTACAATTGATGTATTGAGTTCTATTTTAACAGTGGTATTTCTATATCGCTCTACAATTGATATATTGAGCTCTTTTTTAACAGTGGTATTTCTATATCGCTCTACAATTGATGTACTGAGCACTATTTTAACAGTGGTATTTCTATATCTCTCTACAATTGATGTATTGAGCACTATTTTAACAGTGGTATTTCTATATCGCTCTACAATTGATATATTGAGCACTATTTTAACAGTGGTATTTCTATATCGCTCTACAAGTGATGTATTGAGCACTATTTTAACAGTGGTATTTCTATATCGCTCTACAATTGATATATTGAGCACTATTTTAACAGTGGTATTTCTATATCGCTCTACAAGTGATGTATTGAGCTCTATTTTAACAGTGGTATTTCTATATCGTTCTAAAATTGATATATTGAGCTCTATTTTAACAATGGTATTTCTATATCGCTCTACAATTGATGTATTGAGCACTATTTTAACAGTGAAAATATTTTATTATTGTAAACTTTGAATAATATTAATGTAATTGTTTGTACATCAAGGTATTATTCACATATACTGCATGCTATATGATTTTATTGCTAAATGTTATGAAAATATTACCACGGTTGATTTATAATGCGTTTTGTAACAGGCAACAGCTTAAGTAGTCAAAGTTAAGGGAAAATCTCTACGATTGAAGTGAATTAAATGAAATTTGTTTATATCCTACTGTTCTGTATCTTATTGGACTAATGAAATGAAATGGAATTTTATATCCTACTGTTCTGTATCTTATTGGACTAATGAAATGAAATGGAATTTTATATCCTACTGTTCTGTACCTTATTGGACTAATGAAATGAAATAGAGTTTTATATCCTACTGTTCTGTATCTTATTGGTCTAATGAAATGAAATAGAGTTTTATATCCTACTGTTCTGTATCTTATTGGACTAATGAAATAAAATGGAATTTTATATCCTACTGTTCTGTACCCTATTGACCTAATGAAATTGTGGACCTCAAACACGTCTCATATCTTGACTGCAATAGCAGCCTTTTTGTATCACGTCAGCTTGTAGATGCAACGATTTGATTGGATTGTACGCTACCGAATACAGTGAATTATAAACTGTGTTTCCACTGACATAAGAGCCGGCTTTTTTGTGTTTCCACTGACAAATTGCCGAACCGTTAGCGTTCGGGAACCGTTACGGTTCGGCAATTGAAGCTTTTCTCGTTCGGCAATTTATCGGGGGCCAAATGAAAGCCGGCTTTCGTTTACTCAGTGAAGTGCTTAGAGCTAGCTTTCTTTCACAATTGTCAGTGGAAACGCAGTTATAGCCCTCAATTACACACAGAGAAATGTACTGTCTGTCGAGGGCTCTGGTTGGCTGTATCGGGTAGCGTTTAATCCAATCCAACCGTCGCATTCCATGAAAAGTAGCTATTGCAGTCAAGGTATTAGACGCAGTTCGTAGTAGCTTGCCTTTGTGAAAATGTATTTACATATGCTCTAGCGTTCAATCCATTAAAATCGCTCTATTTAAAAACGTCCGCAATATAAGAATAGTGCGTGATAAAGTCAAGGTATAAGACGCAGTTCGTTATATAGAATATGTCAATAGAGTAGGATAGTACACAGTAGGATATCAAACTGCAAGCTGATAAAACCATTAATCACATGCACTTCATGTATTTATTTTTCTATTTACTCAAATCTGTCAGCTTCATAGCATGTAGTGTATATTCGGGTCGAGACAAATCCACGGCTTGATATGCACAGAGAATATATAATAGAACTTGGAATGAAAATGGAATTTTACGTCTTCAAATGGGACAAATCTTATAGCTTGATAGGGCGTAGGTTAACACAGGTCTCAGGTTCAGACAGGTTGTACTAAAGAATGGAGTTTTACGTCTTAAGAACTGTAGTAGACAGGCATGACAAGTTATCTCAGAGAAAATTGAAATTGAAATGGTATAAATTGATGTTTTTCCTTTATACTTAAAAAGTTTAGAAAACCTCTTTACTACCCCTTTAAATACAATGCAATAAATTGGAATTTTTTGAACCGTCACAATTTCAACAAAACCTGAAAGTTTGTGTCCAATAGGAGAAAGGACCAGCACAATTCAATTGTAAGGAGTAGATGTAATTTAATTCCAATCTAGACACGACGGTACCATCAAAGAAAAAGTTAGTTACTTCAAAGTACTAAATGCCTTGTTCTTGTTTTAATCATTAATATGGTCGCCATTGTTTGAAAAAATAATCAAAAAAGTATTCCTCGATATTTCGATTCGTTTTTTTAAATATTCTTTTTCATTTATGACTATACAAAAATCAAAAGAAATCTCAGAAAAATCAAAAATAGCTTGAAGAAATTTAAGACCTATATACATGAAAATCAATTCGCCATTCCATGAGTAGGGAGATATTTTCGAAAAAATGTCATCTTGAATGTGGAATTTACCTGAAACAATTTTGAGAGAGTTGTCCATTACAATCAGCAAAAAATAATGCTCATTTCTCCCGGTTCCACTCTGCGACTAGGCTTTTCAACTTAGAGATTCCACAAGGCAAGTTATTTCGGTATACGCCTATGTTGTGCATCTTCAAACTTATTTACTCAATTATTTCATTTTTCCAGAGGAATTTCAAATTTTGGTTGATATAATTTTCAAAGCCAAAATATTGAATTTTTCTTCCACTTTCACAGAACTAACAAGATGCCGAATGAAGCCGAAGCCATGAAATTCCGCACTCACCGTCGACCCTATCACCAGCTTTTAATAAAGTTGATATTTTTACTCTGGTTATTTAGAAAATAAACGAAGTTAGGAAATTGGCGGGATTTGATTAAATTAACGTCTGCTTGACACTTCGCAGACGAGAAGCAGACGATCTTTCAATTTTTGATACAGACCACAATTCCTACTACGTTACTTAATCAAACGGTCATTAGATTTCTTATCTACCGATCTTGTTTATGCTTTTTGTAACACCAGACAATAAGGATAATGAGTGACATACGATGATTGTTCGCAGACGACTTCTGATTTTGAAATTTGGACACAGACCACTAACATTTCTCTCAATATGTAGACAGTGGCGCCCATGGTGTTATATTATGTATAACTCTATAGTTATGATCTACGGTTTAAAATTTCTTATTTTCATTCATTTTCACAAGTCATTTCTGTAGATCTCCTGATAGTTCTTATAAAAATATGCACTGTACAATGAGGGAAATTCTGTGCATTTCAGAATTGAATAAAATGTAGTTTAAAGTCTTACGATTCGACTACTGATATTGGCAAAAAAAAAACGAAACATTACTTTGCAATTTATATTCTCAAGAAGACAAGTATGGCTCAAAAGTGTGCTATAAGGGAAATTTTTAGATTTCAAGAAAACAGCAAGCCCACCAAGGTGTTTGAATTTGAACAACAACGAACACCAATTGATTAAAGCCAGGCGTCTGCTAGAACTTTGACGAGTTGCAGGTTGGAATTCCAGTTAGGTCTGCAAGTTATTCTAATCGAAGTTGTCTTACATAATAAGTCAAAATAAACGTCTATGCTTGCTGTTAGGTGCTTCTAAAAGAGTTGCCAGGTTAAAGCGAACACCTGATACAGCTATGCAATTCAGAGCGTCCACATAGTTAATGCCGAAGCAAAAAAAACTATCAATCTTATACGCAAAAACTATAGTAAAACAAAATTATGAATGAATAAAAAATATGAATGAATGAATGAATGAATGAGTATTTAACCATCCTTTGAATACCCGAGACTCTCTCAAAACCCATTCATATATTTTATAAAACATTTTGACAAATTTGAAGTTTATAATAGACATCGTAAGACGATACCTGCCAATTTTATATATTATTATATTCTAAAGTGTGTTTACCTAGGAGCATTTTTTTTATATATTTAATATTTTGAGAACATGGCTTTTTAATATTTTGATATAATTTCTTGTAAATATAAAAACATGTTTTATGCAAGATCATGTTTGAACATTTCTTATAAATATGAGAGAATGTTTATGAGAACATGGGAACATTATATATTTCATTATTGATATGCAGCATGTTTGAACATTTCTTATAAATATGAGAGAATGTTTATGAGAACATGGGAACATTATATATTTCATTATTGATATGCAGCATGTTTGAACATTTCTTATAAATATGAGAGAATGTTTATGAGAACATGGGAACATTATATATTTCATTATTGATATGCAGCATGTTTTGATATTTTGAGAACACGGCTTTATTATATTTTGATATAATTTCTTATAAATATAAGAACATGTTTTAATATTTTGAAAAAAATTGAACATCTTTTACATAAGAGCATATTTTAATATTCGTGAGAACATTGGAGCATGTTTTAAAATCTTAAAAGCATGTTTTAATTCAGAGAACATTAGAGCAAGTTTAAATATTTTTAGAATTGAAGCCTGTTTTAATATTTTGAGAACATTAGAGTATATTTTGACTATTTTCTTATGAACATATTTTGTAAAATTTCTTCAGAAGATTTTCTTTATATTTTTTCATAAACCTGACTTTAATTTTGTTATGAGAATATTTTCACTTTCTCCTGAACATGTTTTTTTATTGATAATGAACATATTTAAAAGTTATTTATGAACACATCTTTAAATTTTTTATGAACATAGTATCAAATTTTCTTATGAACATTGAACAGAATGTATATTAGGGCATAGTTTTAAACACTATAGTAACATTGTGTTCACCAACTTGTCATCTCAGTTAATTTGTCATCATTTCATTACAGAAATCCTGTTCAGTTATTTTTTATTTCGTTATTTAACAAAACAAACTATAAGCTTGTAATAATATAACAATCCTTAAAAAACAAACCCTATATTTCTTAAATCTTTGACAAGAATATCTTGAATACAATTTTCATAAATACAATTCAAATTGTTGTATTTGTCTGTAGAATTCAATGAATTCGGCTACAAGAATGAATTGTCCACATAATTTCAAATAAACAGCTTAGATATAGCAAAATACCAATTTCAAGTCCAAAGTGAAAACGTTTTATTCGTTTATTTTGTAAATGAATAAGTCAATTTAAGAAATATGATACCGAATTAAATGAATTTTGGTAACAAAATAGACACATTCCTAAATAATTTTAAGTAATGATAGCTTTCGAAAGCATAGACCGTGGCACTGAAAGCAACTCTTGTTATTTCTAATATCCATGAGTATAGGCTACATGAATTACCAGAATCTTATTTTATCCGTTGGAGATAAATTACACAAAATTAAATGAAATTTAGTTACAAATTGGCGAAAATTTCTAGAAGGGTTTAATACTTTCTTAAGGTTATGGGCTTTGCAGTCCTCGAAAGCAAAAACCGAGTTTCTAAAAGTTAGAGTAACAATTTACAATATTGATGTCAATTTTGAATCAAATTTTTTTAGAATATATTTTACCACTTCTTGTAATACATTATATACAAGACATTATGGTTCTTTAATAAGGACACGGGTCTTGACAACTCTCGGCAGCATTGGAAGAGGAATTAAAATTTCTCCTAATAGACTCATTATTCAATTACCTACAATTTGACATTTTTTTAAATCATGGTGTTTTTTTGAAAATGAAAAAAAAACAAAACTATGTCACCAATCAAAAACAATTTTAACAGAAAATAGTGACATATTTTCCGAAAACGTTCATAAGAAATATTTCTTGACAGCTCTCGAAAGGACAGGCCGTGGCCTTAGATTTCCACAAAAGATACGTACCCGTGCATAGCAATCCAAAGGAATAATATCCGAACAAGTTCCCTGTCCTTGCATGCCTGATTCTGAAGACAGAGGCATCATTGGTTTTTCTACCATTCTAAGAAAGTCGTCACTAAACCCTATGAAGGGTATTGGAATCGTTAACCCCTTAAACACAACTGATTTTAACCCTTTTGTGACAGGTCCAATATTCCGTTAAAATTTGTAACACACTTTCGAAATATTGACACGTATTTTGAAGTCGCTTATAGTTCTTATTCCAACGTACTTTTCGAAGATTTCTACAACGAAGTAACTTCGCTTCCCGATTCCAACTTCACCAGAGTCTATGTCACTCAAAAATCCAAGAATTCAGAAAATGTCACCGATATAGATAAGCTATTTTTTGTTTTCTAAGAATCTCCGAGCACACGAGAGAAGAGATAGTTTTGAATACAAATGTTTAGGAACCATAAACGAATGTTATTTTCATCTGTTTCAATCGACTACGACGACGAAGTAGGCGGGGCATAATGTGACGAAACGTCTTTTCATATGTCGCTATTGAAAGTTCCAGTGGTAATGAGCGCGCGGTAGGATTCCTCACACCTCGTGTTAAGCGTTCTTATTGGTCCGTGGCGATCTTAATAGGCCTGTAATGAACACCCCACGTCAATCAAACCTGTCAATCATAATGAAAAGAATCTCAGCACCTGACAATAGGCTACAGATTAAAAGGAATGTAAACATATATTTAAAGGTACTCGACAAAGGCAAACAATATCATTGCCCCTATACAAAGCCCTCATTTTCAAGGGCGCTGCAGCGAATTCCAGTCGTTGGTCAAAACTATAACGTGCCCTTTTATGTATCAGAATTCTTTTTCAGTCTGCGCCGTGAATTACATAAACAAATAACCCCATAGAAACACCTGAATAAGAGTTTAAATTGTGTATTATCCCTTTCTATATATTTATAAAAATGTTCGTATCATGACAGAAAACTCTCGCTCAATGATTTCGTTTACTTTCCATACGACTGTAATCCAATAATGGAAAGTTAACCTCCATTTTCAAACCCTAGCTGTCTTGAGCAGGATTTTGGATCCGAAATTCAGGAAGAGTTTGGTCAATAAGAAAATATGTTGAATCTAACTGACAATGCCATGCAGTGTGTAATGGTGAATTTTTAACATAATTAATTTAGTTTTTTTATATACAGTAGTTTTAAAAAACAATTGAAACGAAAAATTGAAAAATAATCTCAGACGAATTTGGATTCCACAACTCTTTCTTACATTTTGTGGAGTCCACATACGGGTTTAACGTTTCATTTGGAAATGCAAAATTCTACAGATATTATGAGTCTTGCTTTTTTATATATATAAGCAAGATATAGTTCAGTCGGTAGCGAGTTGGATTGTTGTCTGTCATGCGATTATGTGCTGTGGATTCGAATCTTCCTCAAGATAAGAATTTTTTATACCTCGCCCAGTGCTTCCCAGAGTAGACCCGGTATCAGATTTTAACCCATATCACTAACATTTTCAACGTATTTTTTAAAAAAATCTTGAAGTCACTCGGATCAATGTCAGCTCAAAACACCTTGATTTTGTTTTGTCATTCAAAATTCTCGAGTGGTTCAAGTTCTCCCTTTATTTTCTTCTTAAGAAATTTACTAGTCGGGCCCTAGGGGTTAATATTAACCCCTTCACAAGTTAAACACTTAATCGTTTGATCGAGGTGTTCGTTGGGCTCTTAACCCCTCTAATTCTTAATCATTACTCCTTCAATTATTTTCACGCTCTTTAGCTAAACTCTCATTTACAAATTGAAAATCTAAATAAAGTAAAGAAATGAGAACATTTAAAAAAAGATGTCGTATTTGAGCTTCCGTAGAATTGAAATGGAATGGAGTTTTACGTCCTATTTTTCGGGACTTGTTTACGTTTTGTATTGTCACTATTTTTATTTATTTATTTCTTTTTTTGACAGTATTTTGCTAAATTCTCATTTACAAATTGTAAATGTAAATAATGTAAAGGATTGAAATGGAATGGAGTTTTACGTCCTACTTTGTGGGACTGTGTTGTAAACACGGAGTATATTTTTTGAAAAGGAGAGTTTTATAAGAATGCGCTATGTGTTTTAATGAAGTTTTATTTTCATGTACAAATTGGAGTTTTTCGTCCTACTTTTATACTCAAATATTGATTATTTTGTAGTCGTCCTGGGCTGGGATATGACACAAAATTATTTTCAAAAATTAGCTATGTGTTGGATTGATATACGTGCAATTTGCATAAATTGAAAACTTTTTTAATGATATTTAGAAGAATTGTTATAAATATATTTTTCAGTGAAACACGAATTTATTTTTGAAAAGAAATGGACTCAAATATGATTTATTTTTATGGGATTAGAGATCGTAAGACGCAAGGCATATTCTATATAAATTTCAAGCTCTGTTTTGGGGGTTCGGGATAGGGGAGGGGGGCAATAGTTGAGTCCATAGCCATCAACAAAAACGCCAGGTCTTTAAAATACCGAAGTTGCTACATAATATTAGAGAGGATCATGTTCGAGTAGTTTTCACAGGAGTTGTATGCCCCTAGGGATCGTTAGTTGATTTTATTTACAATAGTTCAACACACTGAAATGTGGTCCAACTCAAATACAACGGATTGAATCAGATTTCAAGACAAGGTGCAGCACGTACCGAAAATATGGCCAAATTTGATGCTTCACATTTCCCAAACCCCACGACTTCTGAACAATACGACACCCTGATGCTCTGATCATAAAAGCGATTTATTTCGTGGGATTCTTGCTTCGTAAATCTCACCAAACGACTAATGACCGTGACGCCATTCCTTTTTTAACGTCTGCTCTGCACGTTCTTTCCGCCATTTGCAATTCACAATACGAGATATGGCCGCCTGTCACCAAGAAGTTGTTTCTTTTTTCTCATACGAATTTAATGACTCAAATGTCATGTAAGAAACTTGAAACGAGTTCAAACATTTTGTTTCAGCAGGTCCGAAGGAAATGAGCTCTAGTTGTGAGACTTCCGCCTGGATAATCATAGTATAGTTTCCGTCTGCGTTCAGGAGTGGGTAGTCAGTGACTCAATCCCATAAATCCGACTGGAAAATCGAGGTACTATTTTTCGTCTGTTTTTGTACAAGGGCGGTAATTACAGATTGGCTCACTGGTCATAGTTCCGTCTGGAAAATCGGGGTAAGATTCTCATCTGTAAGGGCGGTCATCGCAAATTGGCACACACCTTTGTCGGTCTGTTGAGGACTGCCGAATGATTGGCACAATGGCCAAACTTCCGTCTGGATAACGAAGACATAACTTCTCGTCTGTTTTCTAACAAGGGCGGTAATTACAGATTGACAGCTCTGAAATTTAATGATCATTAATTTGTCCTCGAACGCAACCATGGAGAAAACGAAAGAGGCCCTGAATGACAAATATTGGAAATTAAATACACTAAACGACGTTTGCCATAACAATTTTCGATATCACACCGAATTGTAAAATATAGTTTACGTCATTCAAGAAAGATGGCCGCATGTCGTTATGCAAACATTGATTCATGCGTTTGTAAGTGTTTTTCTGGGTTTTTTTTTTATCGATTTGGTAGAAAGTATCCATTATTTTATCAAAATTTCCGTCAAGAAATACAAGTTTTCGGAGATTTTTCTCAAATTTTACATGGAAAAGGTACGTTGACATCAAAGCTCGAAAGGTTAAAAGAAAATGAATCGGAAGAAAGGAAACATATCTTTTAAATTCAAATGAATGTAACGCAAATCGTAACAGTAACGGAAAGTAGCAATGATATGCAAACGGAAACGGAGCGCATGTGGAACCCCGGCCTTTACTTGATATATCATTTTATCACAGACAATTATCGCCTTCTGGGTTAAGAGATGTCTTGGGTTCGATTGGAGTTTTACATTTCATTTTCTTCCTTTAATTCGGTTAATGAAGGATAACGCTACGTAGTGTGCAACGAGGGAAATTTTGCCGGGATAACGGCAGAAGCCTACGCCAAAATTAAAAGACGCTGATCTCGTGCATCCGTGGCCAAGCTTTCATGATTCTGTCGTATTTGGCTCCCAATACCGTCTACTTACCTCGAAAAGAAATTGGTGATCCCATTCAAAAAGCATATTACACGCGTCCAATGTGAAAATTCCGAATTCAAAATGGAGGCTGAAATCACGGTTACATGAACACAACTGATTTAAATAATATCATTAATAAATTTAAATTCAAAATGCTTTTGAAATCAAAGAGCGTGAAGAAACATATGGAACATTATTCAAGGGCAAATTCAATATAGGTTTTATTCAATTTTTATTTAAACCACGGTTTGGTTTATAACTCCGGGGCAATATCAAGCTATGCGGTTAAGTATATCATAAGCACCGGGCCCGTAACCAGATTTGATTGAGCAGCAGAGGGGAAATAAAATGAAATGAATGGAGTTTTACGTCCTACCTTTCTGGCGGTAGAGAGGGAGGGGGGCGGGGCGTGGTCATGGATCGCGTAAGTAGGGAAATAGGGGGAGTATTCAAATAAGATAGCTCAAGGTTGTAATTACGGGTCTGACAAGCACAAATTCAAATTACAATGAAACAAAAAGGAGTTTTGCGTCCTACTTTTAGTTATAATGAGATGGTAACGAAATGATAACCTGAGCGGAAGTGACGACAGACCTCCAAATCAAAATTTTACGAAACACATGGCAATTTTAGAAGGGCGTATTGTAATTATTGAGCATGCGTCAAGAGAAACCTCTAATGGTCTAGTTGTCGGTCGGGAAACTAAATGACATGCCTTAATTTTAAAATGTCCTTCAAAATACCACAATAATTTGTCAAAGAACAAACTAGCAAAATGCGGGTTATATCCGCTTAATTTCATTAAAACATGCTTCAAGTCCCTGGGGTAAATAGGCTCAAGGCTAATATGATACTGATATTGCGAATAACTTGAATTTTAAAGGCGTGTTTATAGCTTATTTTGCTTCAAATATTCTTCGAGTCCCTGGAATAAATGGGTAAAGGGCTAATATGATTCTTAGATACATGTATACAAAAAATATGGAATTGAAAGGGACATGTATGCCAAATGTGCGTATTTTCGGTCAAATTCAGAGCCAATATACTTCAAGTCCCTGGAGTCAATGGGAAAAGGGCGAATGTAATTAAATTAGGAATAAATGTGGATTTGAAAGTACAATTAGCAACAGCTAAATGAGGGTTATGCTGGTCAAATTTGAACTGCTGCGAATCCCTGTGGTAAAGGGCATTTGAAAGCAAAATTAGCCAATGCTAAACGCTGATTAGAAAATCATTGAAAATTTGACTGATTTTCTCCAAGATAGAGTGACACTGTAATTATGGCTAATCTGTTTGTTTCGAATGCATCACAAGGTGCGTGGCATGCCATCGCTTCTATATACACCGAGCACAAGACGGGGAATACCCTTCGTATCAGGTAACATATAATTAACTTGGAATCAACCCAATTGAAATTGTAATCATCAATGAAAAATAATGACAGGCCTTGTTAGTAAGTCGTCATTACAATGTTTCTCGAATGCAGCAATCAATGACACTACGTCTACCACACGTGTCGCTAGAGGACGCTATTGTTTTGGTCACGTGACGTCTTTTCAATCCAGCTGGTTCCGCTCGTCGACCAAACGGCGATTTGACTCTCGACGGGCACCCGACGTAGCAAGGCTCCTCACCCAAGTCTCTCTATCGATTCCGAATCGTTTTATAATGACTAGAATCTTGTTTCTTTTTGTCAGAATTAAATATGTGTTTTGTTACGTTTCTAAAGAAGACTTCGGTCGGATTGTAATTCATCTTACAAATGTCCCTTCGTCAAAGGTTATACATTTTCCTTTGCTCCTACGATTGGGTAACGCCACGCAGTGTGCAATAGGGGAAATTTTTCGTCCATACGAAGGAATCCTTTTTTTCCTTGTGTACAGAAGCAAATTTGGACTATCTGACTAAGATCTGGGGAGAAGGTGTTGTTGCCGCCCCCCTCCCCCTCTCCAACCCTCCTGCTTCCTTTGCCTGATTATTCCTGCAAATCAATTCCAGGTCTACGAGTCAGAAATAATCTGTAAGATTCCTGTCAACTAAATAATGACAGAGTGGAACCGATACTGAAAAGTTGACGGCAGAAGTAAAATCAATTGTCAGAAAGAAACGGCCATTCTCTAAGAGTTTCAGAAAAGTGGCTTCGTTAAAATCGGGAAAGATTTCAGGAAAAGTTTTTTTCTGGAAAAATCAGACTTTTAGTCTTGGATATTTGGAATTGTCGGTACGGCAAGCGGACGAAATTGTTTTGTCATCAATTTTTCTGGAAGGGTTAGCATTCTCTGCTCAAAATAAATTCTGCAAGTACTTTTATGTATTGTCTCATTATGAAAATGATCGTTACATGAAATTAATGGAGTTTTACGCTACGTTCTACTTTAATACGCTCGATTGGGCTTTTGTATACAAACAACGCCATGCAGTGTACAATGAGGGAAATTGCCCCCCACCCCCTGCATTTATCTCTTTGATAGATATTTCATCGAACCAACTCTCAAACGACAGGCGGCTACAAGCCATGTGACAATGAATAATGCCTTAAATCTGAACTATGTTCTTTAAAAGAACTGCTGAGTTAAGTGGCTTCGTTAAAATTCTGAAACTGTGTGTGTAGAATTTCTAGAAAGATTTCATTTCATTTTAATCCCATGTTTTTCTCTCTGAATACAGATTCATTTTACTGGAAGCGAAGCAGGGTTGAATTTCGACTCCATTTTGTTGAAAGTATCAGTTTTGTTTTGCATTATAGAATAAACGCTATTTTTTATAAATATCCATTGTGGCCTTGATTATATTGTTATTTCAGTCAACCCTGCTGTAAATGGATATTCTGATTATTTAACAGCACTATCATACATTGTTTCGTTTCGTTTTATTTTGTATAACAAAATTTTGATGTTGCGTATAAAATATAACTACAAACGAAACGAAAATGTATTTTCCAAAATAAATCTCTTCGTTGATTTTGCATTACTTTGGTATTTTTGACTAAGACACCCAAGTTTACAGAAGTTAGTTTTTTGGAATGTGAATACTTTTTCAAAATGAAAGCGGAAATGTTCTAGCAACATGGCACCCCATTTGGCAATTTGGCATGTGATCGAAAGGAACAGCGGCGCAGGGTTATAACTGTATAATTTCACTATGTATGCAATACACAATTAGCAATGAGAATATTAAAAATTCTACATAAACAAACTCGAAATATCTAGGTTAATTTTTAAAGGTATGGTTTGGTTTTAGAAATTTATAATCCCCAGCATTATCTGTGCCGTTAAGGTCGGTATTTATGTATATTTCAAATTGCAAAGTAAGTTAAAAATGAAACATTTAATGAACAATATACGTCGCCACCAAACCTCAATTATTTTTTTTGAGATGAAGAAACGGGGTTGGTGATTTTTGTCACGCGACTAAATCTGTTCAACAATTAATTATGCAGGTTCTTTTTGATTCAATTATTATCCGACAATTACTAAATCTTCAAAATATTTAAACAATTGGTTTTATTTCGCCTCGACTATGATGATATTTCAAAATACACACTGTCACTTTAAATGAAGAAGGCTACAGAAGCAGTCTAAGACAACTTCTCATACCTTGACATTCATTTTTGTACTAACATATTGTATATGCAAGGTGACGAGGTTCAAAATCTAGATAAATAATCTAATTATTATGATGCAACTGTTCCTCTTTCCTGTCGTCGAACTTAAAAAATTAACAAAAATCGAGAAAAAACCTTTTAAAACATGAAATTTCTTGAAAAAATAATTTACGCTTGCACCGAAAACAGAAGAGTTTCGTCTGAATTTTTAGATCGAAATTTCTTTATTTTTTATTTCATTTTTTTCGAGTTTTCAGTCAACGTATTTTTTCTAGAACGCAGAGTTAAGAAATATGAATCAATTTTGCGGTTTTTAGTTTTAAGGTTTCATGTTTGTACGTTTCCCAATTTTGGTTTGTTTGTGCCAAAATCAAAGAACCCCCGACACACAAGCTACAGCTGTAGTCGAAACCCTCCAAGAAATGACACTACAGGGGTTAAATTTGCTCGAGAAGTCCTCGGGGTAGCGAAGTTAATCGAGCATATCCCGAAACCCGAGTTAGGGACCTGCCCCCTTGAACTGCTGACCCCTCAATCCGTAAAATGTACGCCCAATGTCAAGAGTGTTACCTGGGGCATGCTGGGAACAAAAGACCCGTAGCGTACACTTGTGAAACGGGTAAAGCATGGTAGCAGACGATAGCTCTGGGGTTCCAATAAATTGGAAACAGACGGTTGTCAAGGAAGTGATGATTTCTGAAGAAGATTTGAAATATGGCGAGAGTTGACGACTTTTCATCAAATTAAGTTAAAAATGGCGACCCACACCCTTGAGTTTGTCAAGATGGCGAATCTGAAGTAATTAAGATAAGTAGAAAATCTTATCGTCATGTCTAATTTTATGATTTAATTGGGCAGTTAAATATAAATCTGCTGAAAACAAAACTAGTAGTTAGGCCTATATCTACCCACTAAAGCCTACAATTTTTAGTTACAAGTAGAGATTTAGCCAGTTTTTTGTCTCTGAAGCTTGACAAGCAGCACACAAGTCCTTGGTATATTGTCAATTCGACCTGACGACTATTTTTGAGTCGTCACCGACAGTGGGAAGCCAGTTCGAAAATTTTGTTGTCGAGTCATTCCCAGTCGGCCTCGGGTTCGTTCGTCCTCATATAAGGGCGGAGCCAGGTTTACGTCCGAAGGGGGTCGAAATACATGAGATTGCCCGAATTTCTAAACTCTCTTTCGGTGCTGCGCGGGGGGAAGGGGCGGGGGTTTAACCCCCTCTGCTCCCCTTTTGGCTCCGTCATTATTTAGGGCTAATGGAAGGATTCAGGTTCATCTTAGTTTTGTTGGTGTAAATGGTAAGCTACTTACCTTTATATGTCTACTGTGTAGCGTTTACATCAAAGCTGACGAGCTCATACTCAAACAATGATTCATCAATTTCAAACCTGTGCTCTGCTTCGGAATGTCAACCAAGATGGACTACAAGGTAAATGAATTCAAGCTATACTTATATCTATATCGGATGTCGTCTGCAAGGTATGAAAACCAACTACTTTTAAAATCCCTTTGACGACAACTTTTCAGTTTCAATGAAATTAGAAGATAAGGTAAACCTTGAAGTCTCGAACGATTTGTGACCTGGTTCAGAGCTTCTATAAGACTATGTTTTCATCAACAGCTTACATAGAAAGATTAAATGTCTTTTGAGAAGTTGTAAAGATGGGTGAATACCTTTCATTCTTGACAGACGACTTGCGTTCAATAGAACTAAGGGTGATAACTCTATTATTAATACGTAAGCTTCAGACCGATATGATTGTTGTAAAAAAAAACAAAATGGTACAAGGGAGACAACTTCTTTTTCAATAAATCCGACTACAACTAATTAGTCATTTTTCATAGGAGGTAAATCTGGATACTTTCCAGACTACAATTAAAGAGTCAAAACGCATTTGGGAAATTTCAGAGCAATCTCCACTAAATGCAAAAACACGGAAGCCCTGCCTACCTAATCACTTGCGCAGACGGGAGGAATTGTCTTTGAGGATCTCACAATTGTTAATAGGAGTTTAAAACTCTGAACCACTGGGCCTGGCACTAGGCATTTTCTTTATTTTGAAAAGACTCACCCCATGGCAACTAATTGCCTAGCTGACGACAATCCAACTTGCTGCCGACTGAACTATTTCACGGCCAATTTTTTAGTCAAATAAGAAAAATACCATAATATATACAATTTATTTCTAATATATATATATATATATATATAAAATCTTTAAATACTTTAAAAACAGTTTCATACACTTCTGGTCATTTTCATTTGTGCTTTGGCAAACATCCTTCATCTAAAGTTTGGACTTAAGAGTTCGATGCCCATAAGTTTCACCATTCTCGGAGAATGTAGCTGATTAAGTGCTTTTGGTCAGACCTATCCACGTTGATTAGTATAGGGGTTCGATACCATTAGGTTCACCAATACTCTCAGGGAAGTTAAAGGAATGCAGCCAATTTTGTGCTTGGGTATCCAGCATCCGCTCAATCTTGAAGAGATTAAAAGTTCCAGACCCTTAGGTTCCACTATACTGTGAACATTGCATCTATACTTTGGTATTCACTCCACCTTAAAGATGGGATTCCTTATTATTTTTTTTCATAATGTTTTTCTATGAACAGTCTGGATAACAAAACAAAAAGACTTTCTTGAACGGTCACTCATTGGAATTCTGCAGGTAACTCTCTTCTAATTAGGCTAATTATGGATGTGAGACAAAACTGGTATTTTTCCAAGTCATTAGAACACCTCTACTTTCTATTCATATAAGATTTAGCATTTTCATAAATGAACATAAGGGAACCCATCTTTAAGGAGGAATTATGAAACCAAATTTGTGCTTTCAATTCGAAAGACTTATTTGGTCCTTCTGGTCTGTCCTGCCTACCCACAAGGCAACTAAGAGCCAAGACCTTAGGTGTATATGAACCTATCCCGCCCAACTAATAGAGCATGGTTAACCTTCAATAACAGTCTTCTGTTTTCAAACTCCAATAAATCCATCAACTTTTCCAATTACATTTCAAGAAACTTGCATTCCTCTTTTAGACCTACGTGGTCAGATAGATATGAGATGTATTAAGATTGAAATGAGCTTAGCTATACCTGATTTGCATAATAAATAAGCATGACAAATAACAATGGCTGCATGATAAAAATATGTGCAAGATATTAGCAGGATAAAGTTCGTTAGTTATTCTCTTTCTAAGAGCTGACAGAGCTTAAAGTTAACTGAATTAATCAAGTTAGCTTTTTAATTCCATCATCACTGATCAAGCTTAATCTCTTTCAAAGAGCTGAGAGACTTTAAGCTTTTTATTTTCAAAGCCCTCTGATCATTCTCTTTCCAAGAGCTGAAAGAGCTTAAAATGAAAATTAAAGTCTGCTTTTCTTTCTATTCTCGTTGATACAGCTTAATCCTTGGCCCAAGTAATCTATTTCAAAGAGCTGAGAGAACTTAAACTTTAATATTAAAGCCCTCTTTTTTATTATAGTGCTAAGAAAGCTTAAGCTTCAGCCCACAGTTATTTTCAAATCTGAGAGAGTATAAGCTTTAGTAACATAGCCCTCTAATCATTCTCTTTCCAACAGCTGATAGAGCTTAAACTTCTGTCCACTTATTTTCTTTCTTAAAGCTGACAAGCTTGGAGGAAATGCATATACTTCAAACCAAACTATACTCATAATGCTAAGATATGTCCCTTGACACAAGACCCCTGCTTAGCAAATAACCTTTAACAATGTTTCCAATTTTCGTTGCACACAATTCACTTTATCAGTCACCTTTGGGCTAAAACCCAGACATGACTGGCACATACATACACTAAATCAAGATCCTGTGATATCACTAATCAGCTATGACTTGCTGGATGAACATGATCCCTGTAAACAGTATACTTTATAAGTCATAATCACACACTTTCAGGCTTGAATCAGACATGATTGGCACATACACCAAATAAACATCCTGTTTTGTCACTAAATATGACTGGTCCATGATACCACTGTCTTAACATGACCCCTTTGGTAGAGCTACAACATAGAGCCACCATATAGAGCTACAATGAAGAGCCAACACATGAAGCTACCACATAGAGCTACAATGAAGAGCTTCAAGATGGAGCTACCACATAGAGCTACAATGAAGTGCTTCAAGATGGAGCAACCACAAAGAGCTACAATGAAGAGCCAACACGTGAAGCTACCGCATAGGGCTACAATGAAGTGCTTCAAGATGGAGCTACCACACAGAGCTACCACACAGAGCTACAGCTCGAGTTCAAATTTTAAAAGAATGCCCAGAATCAACAGATAGAACATCAATGAGTATCCAAGGTCTAGTCATTCGAAGGTCGTCCAAGACATAAATGGTGATGATGACTTTTTGACTGTTGTTGTCGAATTTTGAGTCATGGTTGACGTAAGTTTCGCTGTTTCCATATCTAAACTCGTATTCGAAAACAAATCCTCAAATGACCTTGAACTTCCACTGGCACTCGATTGTAAGGAAGCATTAAGAAGTCCTGATTGGCGGTTGCTAGGTGGTGTTGCTAAGGGATCAAAACTGTCCAGTGTTAAATCTTGGGGACTGGTTTTTGAGGAACCTACATCCATGAGGAGGTCTCCTAGCAAGTCTTTGGAGTCACAATTTTGTTCAACTTTGGGTAATTGAATATCACTATCTGCTAAAGGATCAAACAGTTTGACGGGATCTGTTTCTACACACCGCATTTGCGGAGTCGTGTACACATGTGTCGCATATGCTTGTATCTTCGGTGAGCGATCGCTTTGACGAAATGCACTAGAGCGATTTAGAGGTGATGGAGACTGTTTTGATCCTGAGCTTAAGGAGTATAGTAAGTCATTTTGTTTCACATCACTATTAAAAGTCATACCCATGGCATTTTTCTGCGACGTCACAGCGTCGTCATTAAACGAGATCAAAGGACTTTCTTCGATCTGCCTCGGTTTGCTGGTTGGTTCAGGTGGAACTGGTCTACTGCTTGGTTCAAAAGCAACTGGTTCATCAGTAGGTTCAGGAGGAAGTGGTTTACTGTATACTCTTGGTTTGGGTTTCGGAGGTCGGGGTGGTCTTGAACCGGAGGCTATCTTTTTGTCGAATGTCATCTCCGAGCTGTGTGAAGTTGTCATGGATATTTTCTTGTCCCCGATAATCTCTGTCGTTTGATTGGATATTTGAGTGTAAGAATGAATATCATTGGACGAAGAAGAGGAGGAAGAGTTGGTACTGGAAGACTCCAAATCAGCGAAAGGAATCTTTCTGTCCATCTCTCCTGGTGTACTCGAGAGTGGCGATAACGCCGTTCGATTGATCTACAAAAAAAGAAGATAAACAAAAGTCATCCAATAACATTTGACAAGAATTCAACTTGCCATCCATGACTCGTATTAAGAGTGAAAAAGTTCATAAAACTCCAATGTAAAGCACTGGCCAAGGTCACAAATAAAGAGATCTGCTAGATATTAACTCGGGTGGAGTAACAGAGACCGTATCGCCCAATTCATAATTTTGGAATATCAAATCCTACCCGTTCTCTTCTGAATTCGGTTCCTGCGATAGTTGAAGGTCTACTTCGGTTGACAGATGATGGCGTGTTGCCTGATCTCAAAGAATTTTTGGATCCTGGAGATCTCTCATTCTGCATCTATAAATAGCAGGACATGGATAAATGAGATTGACAGGGATTGTTAGGTCATATAACCAAGACATATGGATATACCATTTCTGACAACTCAAGTTTTCACATGCTTCAACTAAGTAATGACTGAAAAATTCCTTTTAAGTCTTTTTGCTCATTATTTTAATGGATTTATTGGATTATAGAGGAATTCTGTTGTTTAGTTATGAACAGAGACTCATATTGACCAAGATTGAAAAATTAAAATTTGATGTTGGATCTAAGAGGTAGTGTTCCTTTAAATAGCCTTAAAATTTGTAAATACTGATGTGTTCTGACTTACCTCATTCAATCTGGCTCTGATATCGGAATAGGCTTTCTTACTATGGCTCTTCACCTAGAAAACACAAAATATTTGATTTAAACCAGTGCTTCTGAAAGAATACCCAGTGTTGGCTTTCATCTTGTAATTTCCTCCTTATTTGAGACATTCCTAATAATGATGGTTTTGGTTTTCCAGTACATTTTGACAGCAATTTAGATGTCTTTTTGAGATTTCTATACGTTAACAAAGAGTTGAAATTCTCCATTTTTTTAAATCCAGAGAGCCTTTTTTTCTGTATATAACCACAACAACCATCAATGACACACAACGCAACCCGAAACCTACATAATAAAACCCCCATACAACCAAGACACAAATTTAAAAACAAATTAACACATTTTCATGCAAAAATACACTACAATATTTTTAAACTTTTAAGAAAATAAATGGCACAAAAAATTATAAGTTATAACTAAATGAACATGTAAAATTCTGATGACACTTTATTTCCAAAATCTCTGACAAAATAAAAAAAATCGGAAGAATAGCTATCTTTGCTATAATGACAAGGGATTTAAGGATGTGCACAATGTTATGGGAACAAGATAAAATTTGAGGTTTGTGATGCAATTATCATTGTGATTGTTTGTTAGAGTTAGCAAGCAATTAAGTGTTATGTTTACATGTTTATTTTATATTAGGAAAAACTGAATAAGCTTTTTTATATTCTATCAATTAACTTAGATAAGTATTGAAATGATTTCGCTTAAGGGAATTAATATTTGATATCAGATGTCTGTGATTCCTGTAATTAAAGATATGTCGAAGATGAAAATGATAATAGATACAGTGGATATATAACTATATATGGGATAAAGGTCAAAGGTCATGCTAGACAGACATGGACATACACCATTACTTACTGACTGTACAGCAGTCGTCATCATCGGAGCTGCCTGATAGAAAGATAGTAGAAATATAATATCAGAATGAATGATAGGAGGTGGAACTAATATATAGGAATGAATGAACCAATTAGCCAACTATATCAGAATAATTGATGATAGAAAGATGGTAGAAATTTCATACTGGAATGAATGATAGGAGGTTGGAATAAAGGAATGATATACATATATAGGAATGAATGAAAGACAGAAGAAAAAAATATAAGGAATGAATGAATCTTGAAAAGAAGATTTTTTAACAATGAATGGAAGACAGTGGAAGAAACGTTTTGGAATGAATGATCAGAAATGGAATGGAGGTTTACGCCCATTGAATGAATGATAGGAGATAATATATTACAATGAAATAAATAAAGAGCTGGCAAAGAGAAAGATGGTAGAAATTTTATATTGGAATAAATGAATGAAGTATAAATGATAACTTATTAAAAGAGAATGAATGAATGATAGGAAAATTACATTGAATTGTGATTGAATAAATGAATGAATGAATGATAATAAAGAGCAAAAGCATCCAGAAATAAGAAATGGACACCAGGTTGATAAAGTTCTATGAAGGGTCACAGAAAATTTAAGTCACTTCAACATCACATACACATTTCCCATTATAATTGTCAGAAAAAAGGATCAGTTATATAGAATCTGTATTGACTTTCAAAAACATAGGTGCTACAAATTTGCATCAATCAGTTTTTAAAACCCCAGTAACAATAATATGAAGTAAGCAAATTATCTACTAAATATTCCCTTCACTAGATTTCGATTTTGGATACTGGCAATTAATTCTAAAATTCCAGAAAAATCATGCTAGAGATCATTATTACACAAAGAGAGGTGGATACTCCAATACAACTTCATCATTGACCTAATGGACCTTATAGTACCAGCGATCCACTGAGTTAAGAACCTTGGAAGAAAAGATATGAGGAATCATAAAAATTCTCACCTTTTCCTTCAGGTCAGACCAGATATCTTTTCCCCCTTTCTGTAATTTTTTACCCTGTTTCTGTAAAAAGAAAATAAATCTTTTTATCAAATGAACTTATCACTGTTGGCAAAACTTTCTTTATTAGTGTAAGGTTTTAAGTCCAAAGACCTAATTCAATTTGGGCTCCACTAAAAGTTTCATAATTTGCAATAGATTTCATGATCCCTTTCAATTAATTAAAAAGCATTAACTCAATAACCCAAAATGGATGACTAAAAATAGAGTCCTACCTTCATCTGCGTCTGCCATTCTTTATATTTAGACTGAGTATTCAATTTGTCGGCATACATTAACGACATTTGTTCAAAAATATCCGAAAAACCATAACCAGTGTTCAACATATCTAGTCTGTTGTTGATAAACTTAAAAAAAACCACAGAAATATATATGAATTAGATGGATCAAAACAAGTATAAACATGTTCTAGACTAAAAGTTAAGCCATAGATCATCCAGTAGAAAATATTCGCAAGATCACCTAAATGTAAAATATGGCTTCCTCTTTCCTAAATATTTCAATGGACTCAGCTACTCTAGTTTAGCTTTGGGAGGTATAGCAGTAAGGCCAAGGACCAGCTGGTAGAAACTAAGAATCCATGCAGAGCTCTTGGTACAATAAGGATTCCTCATGCCTCAATATTCTACAGACCAACATAGCAGGAAACATCATCAAGAAGTTTGGCCAAGCACCTGCTTCAATTAAGCACCCAAGTTGCTATTTCTCTCCAACATATGGGTGTTAAAGAGTTAAATTTTTCTGATTGACAAAAGAGCTTCCTCCCACCTGTTGAAATATTTGTAATTGTAACATATTCTGGAGAAATGCCTGCATATCACTTCTTGATACCACAAATGATTCAGGGTCAAAGGTTATAGGTTCACCAGTTCGGAATCTCAAGGCATCTCTGTAACCACCTATAGAGAAAGAATACATCTATAACTTAAGAGAATAAGATATCAACATATACCGTACAATTGTAAATATAATACGCGTCATTTCTTACCTGCCAGTAAATCTTGAACAAGATCTGTCACTGTATATAAATAAATATGTAGATAACCCAAGTACCCAGCAAAGCAAAACCCAAAATCAAAACGACATATAGGCAAAAAATTTATTTTTTTGTAAACAATATTTTAATCAGATATATAGATATACATTATGAAAAGAATTGGAGAACCGGGTTCGCCTATATCACCCCTCTCCATAAAACAATGAATATTTAATATGAATCCTCTCCTGACAAACAAATCAACAAGGTGGCATAACACAGACACCATAATAATGCGTTTTTATATGAGTATTGTGGAGCTATTTTTGTCCATTGTCACTTGCTGGTCATAGCTGCTCTGGTACATATCAAATAACTATGTGATCAGTAGCGCTGCCTCCAGTGTTGTTAAGGTTTGAGAACAAAATGATAATCTTACCTATTAATCTAACAAGAGTTTGAAGAAAAGCTTTAGAAATGGCATCACCTGACTCCATCATGGAATTCTTCAACTTGTCTGGTCTTAGACACTTCTTCAGATAGGATGCCTGAAAAAGGTTATGAATTAAAATTTCAAAGAGGTTGTCAAGCTTATGATGTGAATCACTGCCATATATGGCTTCTATTTGCATCTTTACATTATCAGACAGATGTCTGTGGTCCCTGTAATTATAGAAATGCCTATGATGTCAGATGACGTCACTATCACAAAAGCTGCCAAAGACCTTTGTGATAGCTACAGAATTGCAAGAATCACAGGCTGCTGACTAAAAATTGGAATTGTGCTTGATGCTTTAAGGGGTACCAGAAGATGAAGACAGAGTAACATAATCAACCTACCACATCTTCTGGAAGATTCTGGAAATCTTCATGACAGGTCTGGACTGTGTTTCTATCAGCATCCACAATCACAGCATCTCCTATCTCCATCTTTAATACTTTCTACAATATTGGAGTAATAATCAATGCATGTTATACTGAGAAATTTCCCTCATTGTACACATCCATCTATAACACTTTGCCGAATTTTACCCCCGAAATATGCAAAAGTTAAATACCAAAATAAAAGACAGCCTCAGATAAAAAGAAGTTATAACACTTTTTCCCTGTCAGGCAATTCGACCTGCATTATTGAGATATATCTTCACCATTTTCTGTTTTTGACCTTCAGGTTAGCCTGTTCACTGTTGACCATTAGTGAACCCCTTCAATAGGTTTGGAAGTGTGACTTACCGGTAAAAGGCTGGAATGAACCCCTATTAAATAGGGCATTGGAGCACTGAAAATATAAATGATATGTTTGAAACATGCCATTGATGAAGTCAAAGTCCAGTGCAGGATTAGTGATACAGTAGAATATAGCAGACACAAATACAAGAGGTAGGTCCTCGGCAAAACACGGACATGACCAGGCCCCATATTCTCGAAACGATCTTAGCGCTAGGATGTCCTAGGATCTTATCTTCTAACATTGATTCTAGGACATCCTAGGTTCTTATCTTCTAACATTGATTCTAGGACATCCTAGCGCTAAGATCGTTTCGAGAATACTGAGCCAGGTTCTTTTTTGTTATTGTTTTATTCAGTGATGTAAGTTATAAATAAGCTTACCTAACATATTCTATTAAATTACCATGAGCAGGTAAAACAGGTATAAATAGATGCTGCCTGAAAAACATTCAAATAGTAAACGGAATTAGCCATGTGGACTCTCTGAAGCTGAGTTTTTTATGTTGTCAAATTCAAACGATGTACTATAACAAATATACTAAATAAACAACATCAACTATGTGAAGTCTCTGAAGGTGATTTTGAGTTGACAAGCCCAGTTGCTGAGTGGCATGAGGTGCTTTCAGAATAGTGAACATGTCAAGTCTCTCTAGCCAAGGTAAATATATTTAATGCCTTCAAAAGCTTGGGAAGTCCAAGCAGACAGAGTGCCTCTGTAATAACTCACCAGTTCATGGGATATAGTAATGCCTCTGCAGCATGGATACAGGATGTTAATCGACTGAGCTTTTTACTTGTGACTAAAATTCTTCTTTCATTTAACATACTGAAAATAAAAATCAAAATACATTACATTGTCGACACTTTTTTGATAGCATTGATTTGCGTCATTCCAATTTTAAGTCAGACATCCATTTTCTTCTGTCTTTTTTCAATTTTAAAAGGAAACGAGGATGGAATAATGAGATTGTGTTCTGCTACGCAATGTTTTGCAACTTGAATACAAAAAAATTCTGAGGCCTCTGCCAGAGTTACACATCATATTCTCAAATTGTTTTGATTAATTTATAAGAGGCTATAAAGCTGTATAGTGGACGAGTTAGTCAATGCCATAATATTTTAGTCGATGTCATGTTTTATAACTGTTCTTTCAATTTACGAAACTCAATGATTCTATGATATATTGTACTTACTGCGCAAATATTATCATCATGTTATGAGTATCTATTGCATTGTAATATTCAGTTAAATTTCTCTGAAAATAGTAAAAAAAGACGATTCGAATTTGAAATATGGACATAAAAATGTCACTGAAGATAAGCCATGATGTGTGTAATGAAGGAAAATATGCCAGTACTGTTTTTTTATTTCCAAATGTCCCGGGATCTTTATCATACACAGTCTGTATGTAGCATAAATCCTGTGTTTAATGTCAAACCCTGCACAACTAATCCAAAACTATTATCTCAATTCTCGACCCATATCTGGGTTCAATCTTGGCCCTCCAAGTTAGCAAGAAAGTATCTAACTCACTGAGCCACTACATTTAATCAAAGTTTGAAGGAAAAAAAATTATAAAAAGAAACCTACACTGGAAGGAATACATGGCAGTTGATTTGGATCGGGACCACTAAAACTAAACATCTGAAGAAAAAACAGAAAAATGATATAGAGTTTTGCAGCTTTGTGTATAATTTTATTTGACCAAATTTTCAAATTATGATGTCTTGCCTTATCCAATTGAACAAAATGATTAAACCATTTATCAGTAAAATTGGTAACACTGTGTTGAATGCAATGAGGGAAATTCTTTAATAGAATAGAATAAATCCAAAGCACATATAAAATTCTGTAATTCAAAATCAAAATTTGAGGCAATTAAACTGAAAGCTGAGGAACAGAACAACAGGCGCGAGAAATTCAATGGAATAATAACCTCCTGGTTTGCTTCTATAGCTGGTATCAAGGATTTTTTGTGAACTTTGGTAAAATAAGTGGTTGCAAAGGTAATTAATTCAAAGCACATTTTAAAATCTAGACTTTGGGTTTCAATTGCAGAACTTGTGGCATTAATACTGAAAGCTGAGGAACAGAACAACAGGCGCGAGAAATTCAATGGAATAATAACCTCCTGGTTTGCTTCTATAGCTGGTATCAAGGATTTTTTGTGAACTTTGGTAAAATAAGTGGTTGCAAAGGTAATTAATTCAAAGCACATTTTAAAATCTAGACTTTGGGTTTCAATTGCAGAACTTGTGGCATTAATACTGAAAGCTGAGGAACAGAACAACAGGCGCGAGAAATTCAATGGAATAATTACCTCCTGATTTGCTACTATAGTAACAGGAACTTTTGGCATTGGAATCTCCAGGTTATACGTCTCTTCTAACAACGGAACAACAGAATTTAATTCTGATCGGTTGAGTATTTCAGCTATCATATTTAACAATTTATAAAATATTTCAAACCATGGTAAACAACTAAAATGAAAATAAAATGGTGTTTTTTATCAGACAGCCAAAATGGAGTTTACATCCTGATATGTGGAAAGTCATCCACATGGTATGCTGACATATTTTGAAAAAAAATTGTTCGACTAAATACTCCTTAATCGGCACTTAAGGCTTTCATCAATCGCATCACTTTTCAAAATGAAAATTCAAAGAATAGTTCGCCAACAATTAAATAAAACCACGGTCATATGTGTTGATTTGCAAACCACTTCTCCAGTAGTATTTGCACAGAAGAATGCACATGATGCCTTGATGCCTACGCATCTAGACTAACAAAACATTAATAGTCCTAAATATGCAATAATCATGAAATAAAATATACTTTGTAGACAAAATGCTCATAAGGCAAGGAAATCATCTGTTTTATTCTTTTGACATTTTTTGTAACAACTATAAGACAAAGCAAAAATCATTCCCCACAAATTGCTCTTCAGGGCTAAGAAATGGTTTTAGAAAAGAAAATGTGGTTTTACATCTGTAATAGCAATTTATTTTCTATGAGACAATGCAAAAACACATTCATGACAAATTGATCTTCAGGGTTAAGAAATGGTTTTGGAAAAGATATCTTATTTTTTTTAGATGTTTTTAAATCAGCCTTTACGTCTACACATTGCAAATCATGGAAAGAAATCTTTATCTTTTGAAATACCGTTTAATGTTTATACATAGAAATTCATAAATAACTGGCATCATAAAGACAGTATTATGGTGATTTCACCTCCTACTAGGGTGTTTGATCTCAGAGCAATATTGCCTCATGACGTCAGTTTGTAGATTTGATTAAGGCTGTTGATGTAATCTAGAAATTTTAGTTTTGATCATTGTTGTAATTGAATTTTGAACAACTGACACATGTGTTTCATGCACCTTCAAAATGTCAAGCCGTAACAATTTTCATACTTACACCTTGACTGCGATAGCCACCTTCCTTGTATCAGGAAAGTTTGTACGTAAACGAATACAGCCAATGAGAGTCCTTGGCAGAAAGTCTGTATAAAACAATAACACTTAATGTTTACAGTCTATCTGTCCAGGTCTCTGAATGCTGTATTCGCTATTATACAATACAATCATATAGCATTTCAAGATACAAGAAAGGTGCTATTGCAGTCAAGGTATAAGACGAAGTTTCGCAATAGTTGGGCATTGTGGAGATGCAAAAGAATATTTTCAAATAACTTACCTGATTATACATAAAGTAGTTTGAGCTCCAGGTGTATGACGACAAAAACCAAATTTAAATAGACCCTCAATATCAGTAAACACAAAGGTAAAATGGTCAACATTGCCACAGTCTATCTCACACGGGTAGGCAAACTTGGGTGACGATTTCAACACATCCTGAAAAAAAAAATCATATTTATTAAATGGGTAAGGCAATATGTTTAGCATAGGAACATTCTTCACAAAGGGATAATATGATTATTAAAGGGATAATATGATTATTAAAGGGATAATATGCTTATTAAAGGGATAATATGCTTATTAAAGGGATAATATGCTTATTAAAGGGATAATATGCTTATTAAAGGGATAATATGCTTATTAAAGGGATAATATGCTTATTAAAAGGATGCTTATAAATGATATACTTATTAAAGGTTATGTTTAATAAATAGATAATATGCTTGTCAAAGGGATATGTTTATCAAAGATAGAAGCTATCAAAGCGATATGCTTATTAAAAGGATACGCTTATTAAAGGGATATGCTTATCAAAGTGAGAAGCTATCAAAGGGAGAGGCTATCAAAGAGTTTGTTTATCAAAGGGATATGCTTATCAAAGGGATATGCTTATTAAAGGGATAATATGATTAAAGGGATTGTAAAGAGACTTTCTACATTATTTCTGTGTAATGGGGACACTTATAGCATTGATTTGCATCATTCCAATTTTCTGTATTTGACTATGTCCCTATAAGATAACTATGTAAATTGATATATCAATAAATTTCATTAAAACACGTGAAATATAAATCAGAACACAGCTTTTCTCACATTTTCCTTCAGATGACAACTTATGAATTTTTTATGAGGAAAATATGAAGATCTCTTGATAATTGCTCACTGATAGCGAAATTATGTTTATGGCCATAAATTAATGGGATTTATTTTGGTGTTATGACAATGGAATTTGATCATAAAACAATTTCAGGCACTTTCAAGCAATTTGGAAGTGCCGGGAAATGGTACCTGATTTGATTATCTATTAAGTTATGGCATATATATATCTCTATAGCTGTGATCAAAATATATTTATTATGCCTGAATTATTCTCTTTGTAAATCATATTTGTATATTTTAGTATTGTATACAGAATCAATTTTTCCATTTCTGTGTAAACATTAGTAGTGCAATCTCAATGTAATAATAACCAAAAACTAAACATCATGTGACAGTTCAAGGGCTAGCTTTTGACTGACTATAATCCCTTTGACAGATCTATTTAGAGCAATCGTAGTTTAATCATAATTGCAAAATTTGATAATGGAAATATCATGACACTGTATCAAAGGTTAGTTATTGACAGACTCATACCCCCTTGAGAGATCATGATGCATTTAAAGATGACCTTTGAACTCTATCAAAGTTTTCAAATTTAGTGACCAAAACATTCTGTTTAGAGCCATCTTAGTGTAAAATTTAGTAATGGAAGCATCATGGCAATATGCTGCTGTATCAAGGGCTAGTTATTGACTGACTCTAATCCCCTTGGAAGATCACGGTGCATTAAAAGATGACCTTTGAACTCTATCTAGGGCAATCCTAGAACTCTTAATGTAATAATAACAACTTAAACACATGAAAAGGAAATGATATTTCTAAAAAATAGGCAATGAAATAACAACAAATTTTCCTTGTACCTTAACCTTAAAATTATTGTGAAGAGAGTTTTTAAACTTTTTATGTGTATTGGGCACACTGATAGCATCAATTTGCACCATTCTAATTTTCAATCAGACATCTGTGGCTCTTGCATTTTCCATTTTCACTCTCAAACAAAGATAATTCTTGACACACATGGATTTGAAGATTCAAATTTCAATGATGAGCTGTAAACACTATTACTGATAAGCTTAGCTAAAAAATTCCTGTATTTGAGAATAAGGTATGATGACGCACCTGTCCCTTTAAGTGAACTATTGTACATATATGATATACTTTTTGTGCTGTTATTATCTACTTATGACATAGTTTGAATAACAATTAGGGCTTGGTATCGATTAACAAATTGAGATCGATTATTGAAGGCAGACTACCAATATCAATTAATAATCGAAATATTTTAATAGAGAAACCCTGTAAATACTAAATCAAAATCATGCCAAAATTCTTAATTTCATGGGTAAATTTTGCGCCATAAAAGTACATTCTTGCTTTGATCAGTTATTATAGTTTATTGTGGGTAAGTTATGTGCTGAAGGGAACCTATGTGGAAGAGATTACTACTTGTTAACAGGTACAGTGGAGAAAATATAACTTTGACATATAATCGATTATGAATTATTTTGATCGTTTTATCCAGCCCTAATAACAATACCTAAGGGAAGTGTATACCTATTGTTACAATCTTTATTATACTTATATAAGTTATATTACAGTGTATTACAGACTATTACATCATTAGATATCAATTAACAAACAATAGGCTTAATTAAAGATTGGATTCTTATCTTGGTCTGACTCGTCAGTATTTACACAGACTGTTTCTTGGGCTGATTCACCAGGCATGTTCAATGAGAAGTTTAAACTTAAACTTGCAGTGGGCATAGAGGAAAAGTAAACAAGCCTGCTCTTTTTCGATTTCCAACTGTTAAGGGAACTTAAACGTGCACAGACTGAAGCACACAGGGCCTCGTTTATGGTCCCATTTGAACGACTAGACGCCTTTCCCATGTCAGCCCCTCTTACATGCATCACTTACAGGGGGAAACGGGGTTGAAAATCCGAAGGTATTATCTCGACCTATGCCGGGATTGAACCTTGGCCCTTCAGATTAGCGAGCAAACCTCTAACTCACTGAGCCACCGCTCCCTATATGTATCAAAGACACTGATCACTGATTTGATTCCAATTTTTCGGTCTGCTTTGAGAAGACAATACATGACGTATAATAATGCATGTACATGAAAATGTGATCTTAAAACAGGTTTGCCAATTACCAGGTACAAATCCAGTACCAGTACTAGGTTTATTTTGGAGAAAAAAATTCAAATTTTTACTCACCTCATCTTTATAAGAATCAGGATATTTTTGTAGGACAAATGGAACTGAAAGGTTTAAAACACAGACCTTTAACAAACAACCCTTCAAATTGAGACCTATTATTCTAGCCTCTTAGCTCAGGCCTTAATCTCCAAAAATTACTTTGGGATATCTGATTGGTCAACCACTTTAATCGATTTCAAATTTCATTTTTATCATCCAATCAGATTACAATATTTCTTAAATTATGCATTTTATGTTTGTTCACTTTTTCTGAAAATAAGACCCAGATAAACATCACTCAAACAGCTGACAGTCGAAAGCACTAGCCATGCATCACTCTTTACTGAAGGGCCTTAAGATTTAGCTAGTGAGGGTAAACAATGAATGTTGCAGAAATTTACTGTCATAGAAAGGGCTGGGTTAAATAATCGCTACAGTTGATTATCATCGCTAGGGATTAATGATTTTGATTATCGATAATCAATCTCTATTTGGTCTTAGTCATAGAAAAAATCTACATTATATAAATTGTAACTTGACTTACAATCTATGTCCCCATTAGGTTTGGCAACTTCCATAAAAACTTCAAACAGTCGGTCAGGATGTTCTCTGAAACGAAATAACAGTTGGATTTCAAAATCTTTTCATTACTTAGATAATAGGACTTTAAAATAAACTTTTTAGTTTGCATACTTTCTGCCACTACATAGGGCTACATCTATTATGGGACAAGTCAACCTTTTCTGTTTCAGATTTCGCTAAGCTCCACTGACTGGGATGAATCTCAATGAAAGCACTGATCTGTCTCAAAGTTTTTTGAAGCATTCAATGTGGTGTATCATCTTGTGTCCTTTCGTGGACTTGGACATTAGCTTAGCTTGTACACTACACCACAAGGCTCAGGCTACTTAGCCTACAGATACAGCTTGTCTAGTCAATCCATAAAGCTGTTCCTACACCAAGCATAAGCGTACACTTGTCAACAATATAGAATCTGTACTGCATTAATTAAGGACACGACCTACCCACCCCCAAAATCGATGAGATAAGAGTAACCTTTTGTTTATATTTTATCAAAAGGGTGCACAGACTGAAAGTTTTTGGAAGCTGTATTTCCGATCACAAAGTTCCAAAGACAAAACAAAATCTTAGTTACCTAAGCCGAGACCCCATTTTTGCTGCTCCGCCGTCTGCAATCCCCTAAAAATCCTCATCAACGATGTTTTGTCATCACTTTGATCATCTTTCCTAATTTTATTTTGATATGACAGCCATTACCGGAAGATGTAATGTCACGTGATATGTATCGGAAACTCCTTTAGTAGTCTTGAATAGAAAGACGTTATCATTAATTGACACAGTTGTGATAATCGAGACTTAAGATATGCGTCAAAATTTCTATTAATCTGCGGAAACAAAAAGGAAATCGTTTATTTATTTTTGACAAGTTTTGTAAGAAGATTATAAAAAGTGAAAGTAAAATGAAGACCCTTCCTATTTAAAAAGCAAATTGACAATATTTAGATTAGGCTGTATAAAGACAGACGTCTTCTACCTAAACTGGTTTTATAAAATGAAATGTTTTATTTATTAAGTAAAATGGAATGGAGTTTTACTCCCCTTACGCCATTGGGTTAATGGAAGTAGATTTTTAAGTCAAAATTTCTTACTTATTGGCTTAGGAAATGGAATTTTACGTCATATGATATTTTAATTTATCTTATGAAGTGGAATGGATTTAACGCCCCTTCTACTTAGACTGATGAAGTGGAGTTTGAGATCATACTTTCTGTTTATTAGGCTGAAATGAAATGGAGTTTTACGTCCTCAAGCTGTTTCTAATTTACATATTCATATAAAAAAAAGCGAAATGGAGTTTTACGTCTCTTCTCCTAGGCTGACGAAGTGAGATTGAGATCATACTTTCTTTTTATTAGGCTGAATAGAAATTGAGTTTTACGCATTCAATCAGCTTTTAATTTATATATAAAAAAAAGCGCAATGGAGTTTTACATACCTTCTTATTATTCGGCTCAAGCAAACCAGCCTCAATTCTTGGGGCATGGTCCAATAGCCTTTTGTAGATGCGCCAATGTTTCCAAAAGTTCTAAAATCCAAACGTATAAAAAAATATTAGCCGAAAATATGATATCCAATCGACGAATTTATATTTTGAAAAGTGTTCCGGATAGCTAAAATTTGCAAATGCATGTACTTTGACGACTGTATCTCTTCGAAGGTGGAATTTAGTTTGTCGTGCGTTATGGTGTGGGTCCACGAACAGTCTTGATCGTCGATATTTGTCGCCGACTCAAATCTCTCGTAAAATCTGACAAGATTATCATCTGAAACCAGTTTGATATTTGTCGTCGATTGTTCTATCGTCTGCACTCAAGATTCGAGTTGGCATCAAAAATCGGCTAACAAGAGAGTTCGTGTGCCTGCACTTGAGTGGATATTATTATTTTCAATAATATTTTTCGTACAATGTTTATGTGCGTGAACGAGTTATTTCCACAGGAAGAATTAAAAAATGTAAAGAATTCAATTTCCGGCGACCATTTTCTAATTTCTATATTTGTATATTTCATGAATGAAAAATATTAAATTTGCGTGATTGTGGATAAAGTTGAAAAAAACAAACAAAAGGTGTTCACGTGAAACCGGTAAAGACAAATAACAAAACGCGCCATTGTCTTTAAGAGAAACTTGACAAGGACAAAGACAGTTGTTAGGGATAATCCCTAAAAGACATGCTAGAGAATCCCCAGGGTTCTGCCAACGGGTACGTACAGTCACTTAGTTCGAAAGGAAGTCTTTGACAAAAGTTGCGATATCAGCATCCACTGGAATCGAACGTTAACTTGTCATCTATAAACGAGCCAAAAGTTTACAGTCGAGCAAATTAGGCTCATAGTACTTGATCAGGAATAAAGACTCGGGTAGAATGTACCACGCGGTCTACGATTCAGACAGGCCTGTATCCAGACTATATTATTTGGAGG
>NW_008706747.1:2655380-2656332 GCF_000327385.1 Lottia gigantea
ATAAGGGATAATATGCTTATTAAAGGGATAATATGCTTATTAAAGGGATAATATGCTTATTAAAGGGATAATATGCTTATTAAAAGGATGCTTATAAATGATATACTTATTAAAGGTTATGTTTAATAAATAGATAATATGCATGTCAAAGGGATATGTTTATCAAAGATAGAAGCTATCAAAGCGATATGCTTATTAAAAGGATACGCTTATTAAAGGGATATGCTTATCAAAGTGAGAAGCTATCAAAGGGAGAGGCTATCAAAGAGTTTGTTTATCAAAGGGATATGCTTATCAAAGGGATATGCTTATTAAAGGGATAATATGATTATTAAAGGGATTGTAAAGAGACTTTCTACACTATTTCTGTGTAATGGGGACACTTATAGCATTGATTTGCATCATTCCAATTTTCTGTATTTGACTATGTCCCTATAAGATAACTATGTAAATTGATATATCAATAAATTTCATTAAAACACGTGAAATATAAATCAGAACACAGCTTTTCTCACATTTTCCTTCAGATGACAACTTATGAATTTTTTATGAGGAAAATATGAAGATCTCTTGATAATTGCTCACTGATAGCGAAATTATGTTTATGGCCATAAATTAATGGGATTTATTTTGGTGTTATGACAATGGAATTTGATCATAAAACAATTTCAGGCACTTTCAAGCAATTTGGAAGTGCCGGGAAATGGTACCTGATTTGATTATCTATTAAGTTATGGCATATATATATCTCTATAGCTGTGATCAAAATATATTTATTATGCCTGAATTATTCTCTTTGTAAATCATATTTGTATATTTTAGTATTGTATACAGAATCAATTTTTCCATTTCTGTGTAAACATTAGTAGTGCAATCTCAATGTAATAATAACCAAAAACTAAACATCATGTGACAGTTCAAGGGCTAGCTTTTGACTGACTATAATCCCTTG